>NC_140180.1:72315331-72352831 GCF_963971535.1 Notolepis coatsorum | reverse complement strand
CGCGCGCACGCACGCACACGCGCACACAAAGAGAAGTGAGGCCTTTTCACATCAATAGCCTTATATAATAACATACACAAATTCAGGCTACTCTCGTTCATTTAGTTTTATTAAAATACACCTTTATCTGATGAGCTATATGCGAAATGAACAGTCGAGGAGATCATTATGAACCAAAGATCACTTTATCACCAAAACCGTTTTAGTTATTTGTTTTTTGTTATCCCAGAGCCCTGTCTGGTTTAAACACCGTGTCGCTGTTCTTTATTAACGACTTCACGGACAAATGGGAATATCGATTTTACTGTCTGCAAGCCTATGAGGTGTGTGTCGCGAATGTCAAGGTTGAGAGAACAACTAACTTAGGCCTATAGCTGTGACAATAAAGACCGGAAGTAAGCTGTGGAACTCCAAAACAAAACATTTAACCCCTTATCAAAAATAAATCACAAAACAAAAGTGATAGACGTCCAGTCTTATAAATAATATAGACTATACATTTGAATAATATAAATAGGACACGAAATTAAGATAAAAAAATATATTAAAATTATAAGAATAATTTCAACCAGGGTGAATTAAAGTAGACTTTAGCCTTAAACTTCTCTTCAATTAGGTCCACCCATGAGCTTCCTTAAAATGTATTGGAGATCATGTTCTAAATTAATCAATTGATTTTAAAACGTTATGGGTCATTATAAAGGCGTACTAAGATATACCTATTATATATATATTTTTTTTTTGTGCTTTCCACATAACCTTAACGGCATTCATTCGAATTTGATCTTAATTCGACACTAAAAACCCTCCGTTTACGGCTACGGTGCGGAGCATGGGGGCCTGTGAGGGGTGGAGAGGTCGTGACACTGAGTGACAGGTCCCGCCCCGGGCCACCGCCGGGCTCAATAGCAGACTAAACCAGCTCGCACGGTCGCACCCCACAGCACTATAGCCTGGAAAAGGGAGAGCAAATTCAGTCGCATATACACGACCAACAAAAGTACAATAAAAACTAAATGAAAACGTTACACACATATCCAATATAATGTCAAGTGTGTTACGTTTGGCCCATGCGTTCATTTCCCTCTGCACGGGAGGAAGAACTACACACTAATTCTGAACAAAGCCCAAGTTAGACAGTGAATTCAAACATTTTCTGGACTATATTCAAAATTACTCACAGCTATAGGCACATGCCAATAACAGTCTCTCAAAAGCCTGGGCCATACTAGCCTCTCTCTCATCCCAAATAGGGCTCCAGACTGCCTGTCTGTTACCAAAAGCACTACACAATACGTAAATAAACAAATACATATACATAATACAAATATAATTATGTCTTGCAAATGTGCAAATCCCAAACTATATCCTGTGCCCACCTTTTTGCTAGAGAGTTAGAGCTGCGTGGTGTAAACTGTAGCATGGGCTGGCGAGTGTGGGTTCTCCGTGGTCTGCTCGGGTTATCTCTGAATGGGCTCTTTATTCGGCGCGCGGAGCGGGGATTTGCCTTTTATTCGCCTCGCTATGGAAACGCGCTCGACGGCAGAAAAATGCTTATGTGAATAAAGGAATAGGCACAAGGAACGTTTCGAGAGGAGCATCTGTTACACTTAGAAACTTAGACTATCGAGAACACAACCCCCCTCTCATATCCCTCTCCCCTCTGCGAGCCTGTTCTATCTTGCAAAACATATCAGACTTTATTTTCACAATGTTTAAAAAATAATAACAATTTAGAGATTTCAGAACCCACCCCCTTTTAGGTCTTGGCTATATAGCTATAGCCTAGATTTTCAAGACTTTAGAATAGCCTTTATAGGAGCCCATTATTAATATAAATTAGTTTGTAGGCTATACAGTTTATGAACATGGGAAATTAATTCCCTCCAATCCATTTGCTTTGACGTGTCATTCAGTCTGGTATTATAGAAGCCTATATGGAAATATAGACACATATTTTAGATTGTACTTTTGATTCAAATGGCCTCACTTTTTTAACATAATGCTACGAACGTCCTAATCGAACCCAATGCAAAACTATGTGTTTACCAACAAACCAAGCACAGTATAAATACTTTTTTTTTTTTTTTTTTTTTTTACATTCACATCAAATATAGTGAAGACAATGCACTCAGGATAACGCCTGAATGATTGTATATATAGTTGAATTAGCCATAGCCAATCAAGTAAAAACTAAATAAACAGACAAATCTAAAAAGCTATTTCCCCAATATGATATAGAATACTCTAAGTACGCAACACGGGTATTCGGAGCCATGGCGGTAAAGTCAGCCCCCCGTCCTCCTTCTCTCTCCTTCTCTCCCTCTCTCTCTCTCTCTCTCTCTCTCTCTCTCTCTCTCACTCTCTGTTAGCTGTCTGTCATTCCTCCGGTTAACGGAGCTAACCGACCCCGTCCGCCCGTCCAGCCCCGCGGTCAGCTCACCTGCTCCAGCCTCCTCCTGTCCTCCTCCACAGCAGCTCCTATGCCGAGCTTCTCTTTAATGACTTACTGGTGGCTGCAGCCTTCTTTTATTTCTGCTAAATATATGAAAATGTATGCAAATTTAAATCAAGCTTAACCTGGGAGCTCGAGCAATATATTTAATGGAATTTCAAACCAATAAGGGGACTGGGGGACGCGCGTCTTCTAATGGCAAATATAATTACGCAGCTAAGTTACCTTCTCAAATATGCAGATAGATCTTTTTTTCAATTCTGCGAGGATCTGTCCAGATTCTTAAAGACCCGCGTGTTTAGTTTGCTCAGCAATAGAGGAGACGATGCATATGTCACAGCCAGGAAAGAAAATAAAGAAGGTTTTGGAGACACGTTTTCTTATTTCGTATTACGTATTTCCCCCAGAACAATTAAAGGAAGCATAGCAAAAATTACGTGTGTGTTTTAAAAAAAAAATTATATGAAGTTAATTTAATTATTTCAACCATTTATTGACAGACCTATACTGCGTTTAATTGTCCCGTTATTAAAACACTGCTGTTTTAACAGGACACACTTATACATTTCTCGTGCGGAAAACACTCCATTTGAGGACTATCATCATTTTGATCGTAAGAAAAACACCTTAGGAAATAAACCCTGAAAGTTAATAATTAGCAGTGAAAATGGCTCTTGGTTTGATGATCGTATCCCTCTAAATTAAGTGCTGGCACGTCTGTGCCATTGCGCTTTAATCTCCTCCCGTGCGCGTTCAAGGGTGACAGGAGCAGCAATAAGCTCGTGCGTAAATAAGTTGGAAACTTTAATTAATAAACAGGAACTGCGCTCCACGCGCAAATCATTTCCAAAAGCCAGACCCACTGGACCAGCTATCTGACTCACTTCCGGTTCGACTAGGGTTTTAACCCTTTCCTATCACACGTATCTGCTACCAAGTAGGAGGAGGTTCGGAGACCTGCGCTGCCATTGGCTGCGCGTTGGTTAAGAGACTGCCTGTGAGTGGTCGCGGTGCGTGTCCGTCAGCGGCTGGCTGCTGCCGAGGCTCCAGAGAGAGGGAGATGTCAGAGGCTGGGCTGCTCCCACCCCTCAGTAGCGCTAGTGGGGTTTAGCAGCCAGCATGGCCACAGCTGCCTCCAGCCCCTACACCCTGCTCAGCACCAGCCCCATGCTCCACCCGGAGAGCCAGGCCATGCAGCCTGCCAGCCCCTACAGAGGCCACCAGAAACTCCTCCAGAGTGACTACCTGCAGAGCGTCCAGAGCAACGGCCACCTCGGGCACCAATGGGGGAGTAGCCTGTCGGAGGGGAGCCCCTGGTCGGCCTCCATGGAGCAGGACGTCAAGCCGGGTCGAGAGGACCTGCAGCTCGGTATCATCCATCACCGATCCCCGCACGTAGCGCATCATTCACCCCATCATCACAACAACAACCACCACACCAACCACGTCAACCACCCCGGAGTTTGGGGAACTCCGGTGTCCCATAACGCCTCTATCAACAGCGGGCAGCAGATCAACATCTACTCCCAGGCGGGCTTCACCGTAAACGGCATGCTGGACCACGGAGGACTCACGCCTCCATCCAACCCCCAGGGGCAAGGCATGCACCCGGGCCTCAGGGACACGCTCAGCCCCGAGCACAGCGACCTCAGCGGGCACCACTGCCACGACCACTCCGACGAGGAGACGCCGACGTCGGACGAGTTGGAGCACTTTGCCAAGCAGTTCAAACAGCGGAGGATCAAGCTGGGTTTTACGCAGGCGGACGTGGGCTTGGCGCTGGGCACGTTGTACGGCAACGTCTTTTCCCAGACCACCATCTGCAGGTTCGAGGCGCTGCAGCTGAGCTTTAAAAACATGTGCAAGTTAAAGCCGCTGCTGAACAAGTGGCTCGAGGAGGCCGACTCGTCGACGGGAAGCCCGAGCAGCATAGACAAGATAGCGGCGCAGGGGAGGAAGAGGAAGAAGAGGACGTCCATCGAAGTCAGCGTGAAGGGGGTGCTGGAGACGCACTTCCTCAAGTGTCCCAAACCCGCCGCGCAGGAGCTCACCTCGCTCGCGGACTCGCTTCAGCTGGAGAAGGAGGTCGTGCGCGTGTGGTTCTGTAACCGGCGGCAGAAGGAGAAGCGCATGACGCCGCTGGGGGAGCCGCCGCCGCACGAGGGACCGTACTCCCTCAGCGGGAGCGCAGGAGACGCCTCCTCGTGCCACGATCTCTGACCGAGGCACCGGGAGTGTGATCCCCCGCAGCGAGACTCTTGAGCGCATGAACGCACGGGTGGTGGTATAGGCTTACCCCCTCTCCCCCCCGTGTGGCGTGTCCCGTACAGACTCACGGTGACTCCAGCACTGAAAACATGACAATAACAATAACAGAGATATACCTGTTCAGCCTTCGCCATTTTATATTTGTCACGGGGGCATTATTATCGCGGCATATCAAAAACGTCTCATTTCAAATCACCTTTGGAGCCAGTCAGTTGCCAAATTATTTTTTACATCAAGGATATCAATACAAAATGTGCCTATAACCTGCCAGCGCCTTGGTTTATGTCAACCTTCTGCATCAGCTCAATAATAGTAATAAGACATTTGGGACTGATGTTTTTGTTTTGCGATTGTTTTTGTTTCTTCACAGTCAAGTTCTTTGTCATTGTGGCTTTCAAATAATTCCATTATGCTTCTTTTCTTTGTATGATGATTGGAGAGAAAGGCAAATAATAATAATAATAATATACAGGCTCTGTCAGTTTGTTTCAGTGATTTGATGCGCCACTGTTTTGACATCACAGAGGCCATTTTACAGTCCACCTCATGCTCCCCACAGACTAGCAATGCTTTAGTTCCAGTATATTTGCATCTATTATTTTGTAGCCTATAATGTTTGCAGCCAATCTGTATAGTCCCCTTTGCCTTTCATTAGGCCCTCATTCCAGTTTTATTTCATCCAACAATATATATATGTATATTTCTTTTTTTTAATCAAATTCCTCCCTCGATGACATGTGAGCCTATTAATACAGAAACACGCGGTTACAGTTTGGCCAGTTTATACGCTCATATACATTTGATTTAAATCATCCTGGACCATATAAACTGTGTGAACTCTAAATCAGAGCCGTTATGTCGACGCTATACACCTGCCTATCATTTTATTGTATGTTCATATCAAAAAACTTTTATAATCTTAAATACTCCTGTTATTGGTTTATTTTTTCGAATATTGTACAGTTTTGTATATTACCCTTTTGAAGTCATTAATTTAAACAAAAAGCTCTTAGTTATTCATGCACTTAATTAGCTATGTAAAAAAAAATATTTTCTGTAAGATTTGACTGTTTCGGCGCTTTTATTCCAAATTTCGATGACAGTTCAAGCAATTATTTATTTTCATTATAAAGCTTGTATTATGTTTTGAAATAAACTATGTATGTTGTAATAAACAACTTCTTGCTATACAGCTGTGGTTGTCTGTCCAAACTAAATTCAGTTCGTCAGTTTGTTTTGAAAACTATACTCAAAGAAAAACATCATTGGCCTAATTTTCCCAGTTTGACCACAATCCTATCTACAAAAAAATATATATAGAAGGTAGAACTTTTATTATTATTATTATTATTATTATTATTATTATTATTATTATTATTATTATTATTATTATTATTATTATTATTATTATTATTATTATTATTATTATTATTATTATTATTATTATAGTTCATGTTGTAATAATAATACAAATAATAATAAAAGTAAAACACCAATATGTTCTATACAAGTTTTTTTCATTTGTTATTATTGTTTTTAGCCATGGCCTATCCTCCTTTTTTACTACTACTATTTTAATTGATTTTAAATCATCATAATGAATAGTCATCAACATCAGGCCTAACTTTATTATCATGAGCCAATCATTCTCTATATTTAGCTTTTTGACAACTATGGCCGTGCAGTTGTGCCATGACCTTGACAATGTCAATGCCACGTTTAAAGGCTATACTTTTGAAAGAAAAGTTTCCTATAGTTTATTGTCATCTAAAAGCAGCAAAGTGTCCAGTGGTCGTCCAGAGCCTGTGATGCGGTCTGCAAGGGTTTATGGATCATAGAGACATAGAGACAGATCATAGAGACAGAGAGGCTTTTTTCAAACTGAAACGTTATTGTCCCAGCCCTCTGCCCTCCTCAATCACACATACAGGATTTATTGCCCAGACTGCTGGCCCTGACAGCAAAATACAATGACACACACACACACACACACACACACACACACACACACACACACACACACACACACACACACACACACACACACACACACACACACACACACACACACACACACACACACACACACACACACACACATACACACACACACACACACACACACACACACACACACACACACACAATCAGAAGCAGATGAATCTCATTTCAAAGACTAGCTCTGTGTATAATTGGGCCAGGTCAAAATCTACCCTATACTCACCCCCTCACAAAAAAAATCATAACATCTAAAAGCCATTTTGAGTGATTCTAAAATAAGCCTATAGGCACACTGTTCCTTAAATGATTCAAAAATAGAGCTGAAGAGAGGGAGGGCAGGGTGGGGAGAGGAGGGGAGAGGAGGGGAGGGGAGGGGGGGGGGGGGAGGGGAGGCGGAAGGGTGCTAGGCCTTGCCTTGAAATGCAGAGCCTGACTGGAATACTAATGCGCTTGAATTTATGCATCTCCTCAGTCTGCAGCCCTGAGAGGGGGGTTGGTGAGACAGAGGGAGAGAGAGAGAGAGAGAGAGAGAGAGAGAGAGAGAGAGAGAGAGAGAGAGAGAGAGAGAGAGAGAGAGAGAGAGAGAGAGAGAGAGAGAGAGAGAGAGAGAGAGGGAGAGGGAGAGGGAGAGGGAGAGGGAGAGGGAGAGAGAGAGAGAAAGAGAGAGAGAGAAAGAGAGAGAGAGAGAGAGAGAGAGAGAGAGAGAGAGAGAGAGAAAGGGGTGTGAGGGTGGAGGTGAAAGGGGCGGTTATGCAGAAGAAGAGAAAAATAAAAGCATGGCTGATTGATTCCATCCATCTATTTTACTTGGAAATAGCAAGTGATTTATGAAAAATTACCCCAGAAGAAGAACAGAGATCAAGCCAGGCGAGGGTCCCGGTCCAGGTCCTCACGCCCCTCATGTCCCATGCAGATTCCTGCATCCTGCCTGGAGACTCACTCCACCAAGAGAGAAAGCGATATTGTGTCCTTGCATTGGTTTTCAACATTGGTGTCATCATGTATGTGTCTTCACTCACTTGACTGGCTGGTTGGGTTTGAGTTGGTTTGGGACTCGATGGCTGGACGGCTGTAGCCTGGGATAGCTCAGGAGCTGAGATGGCATATGAGTCAGACCCTGACAAAGAGGAGGAGGAGAAGAAGAAGAAGAAGAAGAAGAAGAAGAAGAAGAAGAAGAAGAAGAAGAAGAAGAAGAAGAAGAAGAAGAAGAAGAAGAAGAAGAAGAAGAAGAAGAAGAAGAAGAAGAAGAAGAAGAAGAAGGAGGGAGGACTGATGATCAGAGAGGAGACAGAAAGTATCGGGGGGGGGGGGGGGGTCGCCATATGGAGCACAGGGGAGCCGTCTCAGGAGACGGGATGTTGTTTACTAGCATGGGATAACAGCACTGCTTGACTCACACCTTGTTATCATTCCACTCTCTCACAGTCCTCACATTGTCCATGAAATATATAGTTGGGTGGCAGCGGGTCAAAGAACGGGCAGTCAGCCCGGCATATTTTCTCTTTAATTATACCAAGAGAGAGAGAGAGAGTGGGAGGGAGGGAGAGAGAGAGAGAGAGAGAGAGAGAGAGAGAGAGAGAGAGAGAGAGAGAGAGAGAGAGAGAGAGAGAGAGAGAGAGAGAGAGAGAGAGAGGAGAGGGTTATAGTCATGGAGAGATCTCAGTATTGAAAGAACATAGAGCTTGGAATGGAACACCAGCCCACATGGGAGACCTCATTCATGGGATGTGTATACAGCCATATATAGCAGTACATACATCTGTGCAGTCCTACCGTACGGCCGCATGGTCAGTCCTACCGTATGATCGGTCCTACTGTATGGCCGCATGGTCAGTCCTACTGTACGGCCGCATTGGTCAGTCCTACTGTATGGCCGCATGGTTTCTCCTCTTTGCCAGCTGTACCTTGCCATAGTGGTTAGAGGTATGCTTTGAAGTCAGTTTGTTTTGTCATTTGTATTTTGGCAAATCTGAAAAATAATCCTTTACTTCAAATTGCTTCAATCAATCAATCAGATGTATTTATATAGCACATTTAACATGACTCATGTCAACCAAAGTGCTGTACAGAGGGTAGATACATAGATACATCTAGACAACATAATAGACAACAATCACAACTCCATGACACAGGCAAGCACACAGGAAAACAGGGCATGAGTCAGTGAACATCGGGAAAAGCTAATAGGTAGAAGTGGGTTTTGAGTCTAGATTGGAAGGCATCTATCAAGGGGGCAAGCCTAATGGAGATGGGGATGCTGGTACCAAAGCACCTCAAAGGCGTTAAAAACAAGATTACAAACATCACAAAACAAACTGGTCAGACTTCTACTTGACCTTACCCCTAGAACCCACCTCACCCCTGCCCACTTTGACAACCTAGGATGGCTTAGAGTAGACGACAGAGTACAGCAACTTGCAATGGGCCTGATCTACAAGATACACTATACGACTAAGGTACCCATGTACATGTCAAGTTACTTCCCAAAGGTCAGTGAATACCATGACCACAACACCAGAGGAAGCTCAACAAATCATGTTAAACCCAGATTCGGCTCAAACAAGGGACTAAACACATTTCGCAATTATGCCACATCAATGTGGAACGCCCTACCCAAAGCTGTAAAGGAATGTGAATCCCTACCCACATTCAAAACCGCTCTTAAAGAGCACCTACGGGGATGCTGTTCCACAGTTCAGGGGCTGCGACAGCAAAGGCACGGCCCCCCCTGAGCTTAAGGTTAGACCTGGACCTACAAAAGGCCTTCGACACTGTCAATCACTCCATTCTGATTGACAAGCTAAAAGCAATTGGTTTTGATAGTTTATCAGTGAGCTGGATGCAATCCTACCTGGAGGGGAGAGAACAGATGGTGGAGGTAAACGGTACTCTACCCCCTGTGGTGTTCCACAAGGAAGCATACTAGGACCGCTACTGTTCCTAATTTATGCAAATGGAATGTCGTCAGCTTGTGACTGCAACTTGTTCCTGTTTGCGGACGACTCAGCCCTGCTGGCTGGTCTCTGACAAGAACAAGTTGCAGGTTGAAAAAACCCTCAGCTCGGAACTAGGCAAAATCTGCATATGGCTCGCTGATAACAAACTCATTACACATGGGCAAAACAGAGTCCATTCTCTTCGGTTCAAATAACAAACTCAGCAAGACCGACGGCTTCTCAGTTACATTGGGTGACAATATTGTCACAAGGAAAGATGAAATTACCTACCTGGGTTCCATCCTAGAGGCAAATCTTTCCTGTGACAAAATGGCATCCAATGTAATAAAAAAAGTCAACCAACGAACTAGATTCTTGTACCGGATCTCCTCTCTGGTAAACTAGAATACCCTGAAGACTCTGGCAGGAGCACTCATTCAAGGGTACTACGACTATATGCTTGCACCTCATGGTACCAAAGCACCTCAAAGGCGCTAAAAACAAGATTACAAACATCACAAAACAAACTGGTCAGACTTCTACTTGACCTTACCCCTAGAACCCACCTCACCCCTGCCCACTTTGACAACCTAGGATGGCTTAGAGTAGACGACAGAGTACAGCAACTTGCAATGGGCCTGGTCTACAAGATACACTATACGACTAAGGTACCCATGTACATGTCAAGTTACTTCCCAAAGGTCAGTGAATACCATGACCACAACACCAGAGGAAGCTCAACAAATCATGTTAAACCCAGATTCGGCTCAAACAAGGGACTAAACACATTTCGCAATTATGCCACATCAATGTGGAACGCCCTACCCAAAGCTGTAAAGGAATGTGAATCCCTACCCACATTCAAAACCGCTCTTAAAGAGCACCTACGGGAGGCTGCAATTTGAAACTGGCCACCGTAAAAATGTCCAAACCCCCCACCCCACCCCCTCCTAATAGATAGTCTCCTCCCCACCGCATGTATATATTCTCTCCCACCCACTCACCCCCTCCAAATGTACAGTCTCCTCCCCACCGTATGTATATTTCTCTCCCACCCACCCACCCCCTCCTAATGTACAGTCCCCTCCCCATCATATGTATATACTCTGTCAGGATCTATGGGTAACAGTACTGTATATTTGAATATCGTATATGTCACAAATGTAACAGTACTAAATACCTGTGTGTCCCTATGCCATAAATGTCATGTATGTTGTGTATGTCATAAATGTCAATATGAATTGAAAATGGGGGACCCTGATGTAAACAAGACAAACGTCTTTCTCTGGTCTGCATCCCCTTAACAATTGTGTGTATTGAGCCGTACTGTATTGTACCCATTCTGCAATCTGTTAAATAAAGTTTTCATTCATTCATTCATTCATTCATTCATTCATTCATTCATTCATTCATTCATTCATTCATTCATTCATTCATTCATTTTCACTCCGGACTGTCAGGAGCTTCTGATCGGCTGACCTGGGGGACCTGGTGTTGGAATAGGGGGATAGGAGGTCTGAGATGTAGGAGGGGGGCTGACCATTAAGGGCTTTAAAAACGAATAGGAGAACCTTAAAATGTATTCTGTAGAGTACTGGAAGCCAATGAAGGGAGGCAAGGACAGGGGTGATGTGGTCTCTCTTACGGGTTCCGGTCAACAGTCTGGCAGCGGCGTTTATAACTCGCTGAAGGTCTGCAGGGGAGAGAAGGGCTTTGAGCTTAGCAATGGTGCGTAATTGGAAAAAACATGCCTTCACCACTGAGTTCACTTGTCGGTCGAACTTAAATTGGGGATAAAGAATTACACCTAGGTTCTTAACATAAGGCTTGACCAGGGAGGACAGGCTGCCAAGACTGTTGGTAAGGGTGGTGACAGCGTCTGGGGGACCGAAGAAGATTATTTCACATTTGTTTTCATTTAGTTGTAAAATGTTTTGTGCCATCCAACATTTAACGTCAGCAAGGCAGGACATGAGACTGTTAAGTAAAGACTGTTTGTTAGGTTTCAGAGAGACATAAAGCTGTGTGTCATCAGCATAACAATGAAAAGAGATGTTGTGCTTCTGAATGATTGAACCAAGGGGTAGCATGTAAAGAGAGAACAGGATCGGGCCAAGGATGGACCCTTGCGGGACCCCACAGGAGAGGGAGGTTGAGGGGGAGGAGCAATTGCACAGTAAATTTTGCAGAGTAAATTTTACTCAAACTGAGTACATTTTACTCAAACTGAGTCAGTTTGAATAAAATGTACTCAGTTTGAGTAAAATTTACTCTGCGAAATTTACTGTGTGGCAATGTTGACAGCAAAGCTTCTATTTGTGAGATAGGAGGATAACCATGCTAGTGCATTGCCACTGACACCAACCCCATGTTCGAGACAATCTACCGTACTTTTCGCACTATAAGCCGCACCTGAATATAAGCCGCAGGTGTTTTAATGTTTAATTACCATATGTAAGGGTTTGTGCACAGAGGGGATTGTCGGGAAAGAGATGGCTGTTTGAGGAAGCTCCCATTTATTAACATTTTTGTTTAAACAGGAACGATAGCCAGTTTGCAGCTCCGGGTACAGTAGGTAGCAACGTTAGCTCTCATAACAATAGCCAGTTAGCAGCTCCGGGTACAGTAGGTAGCAACGTTAGCTCTCATAACAATAGCCAGTTAGCAGCTCCTGCAGTTTGCAGCTCCGGGTACAGTAGGTAGCAACGTTAGCTCTCATAACAATAGCCAGTTAGCAGCTCCAGGTACAGTAGGTAGCATTGTTAGCTCTCATAACGATAGCCAGTTTGCAGCTCCAGGTACAGTAGGTAGCAACGTTAGCTCTCATAACGATAGCCAGTTTGCAGCTCCAGGTACAGTAGATAGCAACGTTAGCTCTCATAACGATAGCCAGTTTGCAGCTCCAGGTACAGTAGGTAGCAACGTTAGCTCTCATAACGATAGCCAGTTAGCCAGCGTTAGCCAGCACTAGCCAGCACCTGCAAAATCGAGTGCCAAACTGATGATATCAGATGTTGATATCAGGAGCTATCAGCAGCTAGATAACATTAAACTAAAGTGAATAGTTCGTTGACTGGGTCATTTTGTTTAATGCTTCAGTTATGTTGAAAGAGGAGCCCTGAACTGCTCATACACTAGACTCTTGCCGTAATGGTTTGTTGACGTGAGGGGGAGGAGGAGGGGCAAGGCGTGCACTGCTGCAGCAGATTTAGGAGTCAGATCTGACGGTCACAGAGCTGAGGGAGCGCACCCAGTTAGCTGTAAAAATCCATAGATTAGCCGCACCGTTATATAAGCCGCAGGGTCGAAAAATGGGGGGAAAAGCCGCGGCTTATATTCCGAAAAGTACAGTAGTAAAATGTTGTGATCAACAGTGTCGAAAGCTGCGCTGAGGTCAAGCAGCATTAAAACAGAGCAGTCGCGGTTGTCAGCGGCGAGGAGTAGGTAATTTGAAACTTTAAGGAGGGCTGATTCTGTGCTATGGCCAGTCCTAAACCCTGACTGAAATGTCTCCAGGATGCTGTTCTGGTGCAGGTAAGGAGACAATTGGCACAGAACAACATTTTCAAGTATTTTTTACAGAAGAGGAAGCTTGGAAATGGGCCTGTAATTATTGTGCTGGGTGGGGTCAAGCCAAGGTATTTTTTTTTTCAATAAGGGCTGGACTACTGCATGTTTAAAGCAGGATGGAACAGTACCAGTTGCCAGGGAGCTGTTAATAATGGAGAGGATGCTGGGACCGGTTGTGTGAAAAACCTGTTTCAGGAGAGCAGTGGGAACAGTGTCAAGGGGACAGGTCGCGGGTTTCATAGAGGAAACTATCTCTGTGAGGGTGGGTAGACTAATGGGCTGAAAGCAGGCCAGTGTGGATGAGCAGACCAGAGGGACAGCTAAGTTATATGTGGGGGGTGAGATGTTCCTTCTGATGTCCTCAACTTTGGTCGTGAAAAAATTTGAGAATTCCTCACACTTAGTTGGGGACACATCCAGGCAGGTACTGGGGGGGGGGGGGGGCTAATAAGATAATTAATGGTAGTGAACAGGGTCCCGGGGTTGTGGATGTTGTTGATGAGGTCAGAAAAATATGTGACTCTCGCCGCTTTGACCGCTAGCTGGTATTTAATGCGACTGTCCCTAAGCATTTCAAGTGAGACTTGAAGTTTGTCACGTTGTATTTGTATTCCAGCGGTTAACGGTATACCACTGAGAGCTGAGGAGTGTGATGTCAACAACATTCGAACATATTAATAATAATTTAGCCTCAACGGGAATAGAATCTACATTTAATTTCAACTTTATTTTTTATACTTTTAGTATTCGTATAAAATATTCACAGAAAATTAAACACAAAAGATCAGCTAAAAACAGTTATAGGTAGTCACGCAATGATCAGAAATCATATGCTTAAACATTTCAAGTGAAGAGAGAACCTACAACTTCATATAGGAAAAAGATGATTTCCCCAGATCAGAACATACTCCACGGACCCTGAGAACCATCCAGTCATTAGATCGAGTCGAATTGGTTCCAATATTCCATTCCAACAGTGAAGACATATAAAAAGGTTGCTTACCAATAACATATATTCAGAAAATATTTATATATTTAGAGAAAGCGGTGAGCATACTCCATATACTTATATATACATGTGTTCCATATACAACGTATACCCTTGACTATACTACTGACTGAAACACTGTCCGTACTTTGTAACAGGGGGAAAAAGCGCGCTACTTTCCTATTTTGAGTCAATTGTATAGCAACCGGAACAAGGCCACGGCTGGGACCAGAACAACAAGTATAGTTATGAGCCAATGAGAGTTGAAGGGCATTTAAATTAACATTTAAGTTCCATGTGGAAAATCTTGCCACTAAACTGCGACAGGAAATTGGTTTCCTGTACAGAAACATAAACATTTTTCCTCTATTTAGTAGAAAAAGAATTGTGGAATCAGTCTTCTTATCAGTTTTGGACTATGGTGATGTAATTTATAGGCATGCTGCGGCATCAACTCTTAAACCTCTGGATTCTGCATATCACTCAGCTCTCAGATTTATAACTGGTGACAGATATGATACTCACCATTGTGTCCTGTATGATAGGGTGGGTTGGCATTTTCTTGCAGAAAGGCGCAACAAACACTGGTATTTATTTATTTTTAAAGCCCTTATTGGTAAACAACCTGTTTATATCTCCTCACTGTTAGACTGGAATATTGGAACTTATTCAACTCGATCGAATGACTGGATGGTTCTTAGGGTTCCTCAAATTTGTTCTGAGCTAGGGAAGTCAGCCTTTTCCTTTGATGCCTCTAACTCATGGAATGTCCTTCAACTCACGCTGAAATTGGAGGTTCTCCCTTCCCTTGGAATGTTTAAACGTATGATTTCAGACCATTGTGTGACTACCTGTAACTGTTTTAATTGATATTTTTTAATGATTTTGAAACGTTTTAAATTTTTTACTCTGGTGTTTAAATTTCTGTGAATATTGTTTTTATTATGTACTGTACAATCGTCGTTTCTGTAAATGAGGGAAACCTCAGATGCTTACGATTTTAAATAAAGGTTGAAATGAAATGTAACATTTTTAAAGATGCTTTTTGAATGGATTTTTATTTGAATATTTCTGGTATTTTGTTCTGATTATTTGTAATTACAAACGGTCAGTGTGACTCTCAACTCTATCCAGTCAACTCAACTGGGAGATAATGCTGCATTAATCTATGGTCGGAGGTGGGAAATTGGAAGTGGGAAATGCTTAATCTCCAACCTGATTGATTGATTGATTGATTGATTGATTGATTGATTGATTGATTGATTGATTGATTGATTGATTGAAAACTTTATTAACAGATTGCAGGATGGGTACAATACAGTACGGCTCAATACACACAATTGTTAAGGGGATGCAGACCAGAGAAAAACTTTCATCTTGTTTACATCAGGATCTCCCATTTTCAATTCATCATAACATTTATGACATACACGACATACAAATATACAGTACTGTTTAAGAGACAGAGTTTCTAAAAGAGAATATATACATTTGAGGGGGAAGAAACTGTACCGTGGGGGGGGGGGGTTGGGCCATTTACAGAGGCCAGTTTCGAATTGCAGCCTCCCGCAGGTGCTCTTTGAGAGTGGTTTTGAAGGTGGGTAGGGATTCACATTATTTTACGGCTGTGGGTAGGGCATTCCACATTGTTGTGGCATAATTGCGAAACGTGTTTAGTCCCTTGTTTGAGCCGAATCTGCAGGTTGCACATGATTTGTGGAACTCCCTCTGGTGTTGTGGTCGTGGTATTCACTGACCTTTTGGAAGTATTTCGACATGTACATGGGTATCTTAGTGGTGTAGTGTATCTTGTAGACCAGGCCCATTGCAAGTTGCTGTACTCTGTCGTCTACTCTAAGCCATTCTAGGTCGTCAAAATGTGCAGGGGGTGAGGTGGGTTTTAGGAGTAAGGTCAAGCAGTAGTCTGACCAGTTTGTTTTGTGATGTTTGTAATCTTGTTTTTAGTGCCTTTGAGGTGCTTTGGTACCATGAGGTGCAAGCATAGTCGTAGTACCCTTGAATGAGTGCTCCTGTTAGAGTCTTCAGGGTATTCTTGTTTACCAGAGAGGAGATCCGGTACAAGAATCTTGTCCGTTGGTTGACTTTTTTGATTACATTGGTTGCCATTTTGTCACAGGAAAGATTTGCCTCTAGGATGGAACCCAGGTATGTAATTTCATCTTTCCTTGTGACAATATTGTCACCCACTGTAACAGAGAAGCTGTCGGTCTTGCTGAGTTTGTTATTTGATCCAAAGAGAATGGACTCTGTTTTACCCAGGTGAAATGATCGTTTGTTATCAGCGAGCCAGGTGCAGATTCTGCCGAGTTCAGAGTTGAGGGCTTTTTCAACCTGTAACTTGTTCCTGTCAGAGACCAGCAGGGCTGAGTCGTCCGCAAACAGGAACAAGTTGCAGTCACAAGCTGACGACATGTCCACCATCTGTTCTCTCCCCTCTAGGTAGGTTTGAATCCAGCTCAAAACGCTAAACCTTTGGGGCAATTTCTTCTTACAATGAACTACAACCCACAAAGACAGTTTACAACAACATATAGCTAATATACAATATACAAATGTACTCTTAAAACAGCTAATAACAACATTAATGTTTATACGATGTGGGTAGCCATGTTGAAATGACGTCAAATGGCACTGAAGCTTGAACTGGGGTTTGAGAAAGAGAGTTTGTGACTAGGAACTCAAAAGTTGACGTGCCGTTATATTTTTTCCTAGTAGGAATTTCCAACCTCTGAGTTATAATCTAACGCAGCACAAGGCACCAATATGTCTTCATAGGGCCTGTGACAGACTTGATAACTAATCACTGCAGGGCAGATAGGCCAGCGGACCACTGTTACTAATGTTACTGTATGGGAGGGCAGCCTGCCTCAAATCAATTCTCACTGTTAGTGGGAGCAACCAGGAGGAGGGGAGGGGGGAGAGGGGAGAGGAGAGGGGCTTGGGAGGAGGAGGGGAGGAGGGAGAGGAGTGGGGCTTGGGAGGAGGAGGGGAGGAGGGAGAGGAGTGGGGCTTGGGAGGAGGAGGGGAGGAGGGAGAGGAGTGGGGCTTGGAAGGAAGACGGGAGGGAGAGGAGTGGGGCTTGGGAGGAGGAGGGGAGGAGGGAGAGGAGTGGGGCTTGGGAGGAGGAGGGGAGGAGGGAGAGGAGTAGGGCTTGGAAGGAAGAGGGGAGGGAGAGGAGTGGGGCTTGGGAGGAGGAGGGGAGGAGTGGGGCTTGGGAGGAGGAGGGTAGGAGGGAGAGGAGTGGGGCTTGGGAGGAGGAGGGGAGGGAGAGAGGAGAGGAGGATGGTAGGGAATCTGCAATAAGATTAATCACATAGCTTGAAATCAATTTCACATCCTCAATTCCCTGGTTTCCAGCGCCGGGGAGTGGCTAAGTCATCTCCAGGAGGCAGCGCCGTGGAGCAGAACACAGGTCCAGGAGGAGACGGTACCGACAGGACACTCACAGACTCACTGACGGCCTAGAGGTAAAGAGGCTGGCCAGTAACCGAGAGGTCGCCGTTTTGATCCCAACCACTGACAAGAGGGTGTATTCCAGCTGTGAGCCGGTGGCTGAAGGGAGGCTATAGTATTACATCTATGGTGCCCACCATCCTGCCTAAGTGCCCTTGAGCAAGGCACTGAACCCCAAAACTCCAGGTGCGCTGACCTCTCTGATGAAATGCGTGTGGATGACTGTGTATATGTGTAACTAGGAGGGATAGGCTATACAAATTTAGCCTATCCTAATTTAGGATAGGATAATACAAATTTCAACTGCCTTGTGTACACAATAAAGTAATCTTCTTCTTCTTCTTCTTCTTCTTCTTCTTCTTCTTCTTCTTCTTCTTCTTCTTCTTCTTCTTCTTCTTCTTCTTCTTCTTCTTCTTCTTCTTCTTCTTCTTCTTCTTCTTCTTCTTCTTCTTCTTCTTCTTCTTCTTCTTCTTCTTCTTCTTCTTCTTCTTCTTCTTCTTCTTCTTCTTCTTCTTCTTCTTCTTCTTCTTCTTCTTCTCCTCCACAGGCCAAGAAGAGAGCTTTCTCACCATTGTGGAAATGGCTAGTTTAGCTGGTTTTATCTTTTTAAATGGCTAGTTTAGCTGGCTTATCTTTGTATCATACACATGCAGTTACACACACATTGTTAGCTTGGTGGCTCCAGAGACTCTCAGCAGCCACCTGCTCCCCTGCTACTGTGGGTCTAATCATAGGCATAGTTTTATATAGGGATGTTTATGTTATATGTCCCTATAAAAGAAAAGCCATGTGTTTTTATTTATTTTGCTAGCATGGTCGTGAAATTGGTAAATAGATTTACCTAGTGATCTCTGCCTCTTTGTCTTTCCTCAGCTTCATCATCTTCCGTTTCGCAGACGCAAAAAGTTGTCTTTGTTTCTCCTCCACCTCTTGGTGTTGTGTGTCTATGGCTCTGATGACGTCTCTGTTGGAGACGTGCTCCTGTGAATATATCAACACGTGTTTAGGTCACTCTCGTGTTTATTTATTCTTACCATATACTGTATATATATATCTATCCACATACCTGCATATAATCCTTTTTACATGTAGATACTATATCTATATCTGTACATAATTCCTTACCTATACTCTTACTAGTTACGCTGCTGGTCAGTATGACTTACTGCCATAGTGTCTTTATACCTGTATCACTGTACATATTAATACTACAACTCTGTACATACATCTGATTAGCACTATTACTCAGTAGTATTCATTTATATATTTTATACCCAGTTTAATCACCTGTACATTGTATATTACTATTACACTTTACTGTTACATTTGCACTCTGGTTGGATGCCAAACTTCTTTTCGTTGTACTGTACTTGTGCTGTATGATGCTGCTGTATGATGACAATACATTTGAATGTAATATAATCTTAATGGATAAATAATAGATAATATATCATATTTTCGTTGTATTGTACTTGTGCTGCATGATGACAATACATTTGAATCTAATCTAATCTTAATAAATAATGGATAGACCGACATGCAATGCTGGGGCTGGTTCTGCATGCATCCCATATCATTCTCACGAGCAAAACACATTTTCTATCACATTCCATATATAAGGTCATATTAAAGGCGGGATAGGCAAATGTAGTTCAGAATCATTTAGGTAATATTTGGTGAATTTCTCTTTAATATAAAGACAATACATTTAAATCTAATCGAATCTAGCATTCATGCAGCAAAAACAGAGAGACTCAGACTCAGCTTCTTCCCCCAGGGCCCAGGCCATCAGAACATTGAACACTGAACACTGATCTCTCAACACACAAGCACACATGAGCACACATGAACACACACACACACACACACACACACACACACACACACACACACACACACACACACACACACACACACACACACACACACACACACACACACACACACACACACACACACACACACACACACACACACACACACACACACACACACACACACACACACACACACACACACACACACACACACACACACACACACACACACACACACACACACACACACACACACACACACACACACACACACACACACACACACACACACACACACACACACACACACACACACACACACACACACACATTTGAAATGTTTATTTATGTCCACATGAACAGAAGTACAAGGAGGCCTCATACAAAGGACATAAACAATGTGAGTGCAATCAGAAAATTATGAAGAACAGTCAGGTACAAGGTGCATGGACGGCAGAATCATGGGAAAAGGTAACAGCGCCTCCTCCAAATTGAGCGGCTTCCTATAATAGCTGATACTGAGCAGTACCTGGCTAACTGCTTGGCCTTCCTTTTGGGGAGACCGTCTATTTGTAGGCCCCTCACAACCAACTTGTGCACATGCCATAGGCTGCCAAAGATAAAAACTAGGAGTTTACATCTGTAGCCTAGCTGTGAGATGGTCTGCTGTAGCTGTTGGTATTTCAGCATTTTGGTTAGGAAGGCTTCTTCTAAGCTGTAGTCAAAAGTACAGTCAACCTCAAGAATGGACACCTCCCTAAGGTGTTCATTTACCACAAATACATCAGGGGTGTTAGCTGTAATACTAGAGAACATGGAATCATCATTGCACAGGTTGAACATGCTTGGCTTCACAGTAGAATGCTTAAACAGCGTGATGGAAGACCTAAAAATAAGAGAGATATCTTTCGCTATCAAATCTACTATTCTGTCATGCCTACTTATGTAGAGGCCCCTGTATACATGGCAACCATTTAAGATGTGGGACATGGTTTCAGCTATTTGGTTATTGTCATGATGAATACAGTAAGGAGCATGACTGCCTGGAAACCAGATGGAGAGATTCAGTTTAGATGGTAAGACCTGTAATCAGGGGTGTAAAGTACTTGAGTAATTTTTTTTTGTATTTTATTTTTTTATTATTTTTTAAACAAACACATAAACAAACATGACAACACACGATAAGATATACAAGCATTAGTTGTCAGTGCACATTCAATGAGATCACATTTTAGTTAATTGTCTTATATAGGATATACCCTTAATACCTGTTATCTAAAAACCTACACACATATGCTCCAGCTCGTACCCCCCACCTTCCGGACCCCCCATTGGATAATCCATCCATTTTCCCTCGCTCCTAACCAGACATTACCATTATATGCTAGCTTTTATTTTCTCCACCACTTCTAACCACAATGTCATTTTGGATTCATTGAGACCCAAAATTCTTGCTGTAGATATTTCTTGATAGATCACATCGAGATATGTAATAATCCAGACCTTTCGGCAAATTTTTTCCGGTTGGAACCATCGTGATGCTATCAGCTTTTTAGCCACTGTGATACCCGATAAAACCAATCTCTTTAGCTGTGGATGTACTGCACACTCAAAAACATCATTCAGCAGTAGTACAGAGGGGTGTACAGGTATATTCCAAGTTAAGAGATTTGATAGTTGCTGGGTCACCTCTTTCCAGAATATCTTAACTGGTGGGCAGTCCCAGTACATATGTGCATAAATGTCCCCTCGTCCCCATTTGTACATAAGGAGCATTTGGAGTCTTGTATAAGACCCATTTTTTTCAGTCTTATAGGAGTCAAGTATGTCCTGTGAATATAGTTAAGATTGATTTGTTGATGGTCCGGGTTCCTTGATGTGAATCGAATATTTGCCCAGGCTTCTTGCCAATCAAAATCAGTACTTGTACTTCGTTACAATACTTAAGTACTGTTTTGGGGGATTTGTACTTTACTCAAGTATTATTAGGTTATTATACTTTGTACTTTTACTCCATTACATTTCAGAGACAAAAAACATACTTTTTACTCCTTACATTTAAAATGCAGACCTACAAAGTACAAAGTACAAATCTCACAGGTCCAACCATTTTAATTAGTATATTTTAATTGTTTATCTGGCCGAACTAACGCTAACATTATTAATCCTGCGACCGCAGGTAAACAGCCAATCAAATCCCCATCAATGGAAAATGAACCCGCTCATACCCATGCTGATTGGTCCTTGTCCAAGACTAGAAAGCGTGGATCTTTGATTAAACACCTGCTATCAGAAGAATAGACAGTCAGATCCGCATTATGTTGTGGTTAATATTGTGATATTATTCAGGGTACTCCAGTATTCTGTCTTTAATATTGTGATATTATTCAGGGTACTCCAGTATTCTGTCTTTAATATTGTGATATTATTCAGGCTACTCCAGTATTCTGCCTTTAATATTGTGATATTATTCAGGATAATCCAGTATTCTGTCTTTAATATTGTGATATTATTCAGGGTACTCCAGTATCCTGTGGTTAATATTGTGATATTATTCAGGCTACTCCAGTATTCTGTCTTTAATATTGTGATATTATTCAGGGTACTCCAGTATTCTGTCTTTAATATTGTGATATTATTCAGGGTACTCCAGTATTCTGTCTTTAATATTGTGATATTATTCAGGGTACTCCAGTATTCTGTGGTTAATATTGTGATATTATTCAGGATAATCCAGTATGCTGTGGTTAATATTGTGATATTATTCAGGATACACCATTCTGTTTTTAATATTGTGATATTATTCATGCTGTGATGTGAATGCCGTCCATGTTAGTTTACCTTCAATGGAGAAGTGCATTAAATAATTTTAATGCAAAAAAAGTGTCCTCTGTTCTTTAATTTCAGCATTGTCTATCGCAGAACACATTCCATTGTGGGCAGAGTGTAGCTTGGTTTCATTCCAGCCTTGCCTAAACACCAGCTGATGATTTCACTAATTGGCTCACCTCTTCAACTAACTCACCTGGTGTAATGTATAGTTAAAATGAAAACTTTCAAAAAAAATTACTTTTACTTTTTAGTACTTTTTAAGTACATTTAAAAGTAGGACTTTTTGACTTTTACTCAAGTGTGTTTTTAGCCAGATACTTTGACTTTTACTTGAGTCAGATATTGAGACGGTACCCATACTTTCACTTAAGTATAATTTCTGGGTACTTTTTACACCCCTGCCTGTAATCTCGCTTTCAGAGTAAAGATAACAATGCACTCATCTATGGCAACATTTTTGAACACAGAGTGAGAGACAGAATGGTCCGCAGCAGGGAGACACGCAATCTTCCCCTGCAGTCTCAACTCAGTCCATTGTTCCCGCTGTCTTTGCTGTTGTGCCCACAGGAGGCGACCTCGGGCATTAGTCAGTGGAAGTTGGTGATCCATTCCACACACAGACATAGATGCTCTGACTGAGATACTGGGGTCAGATATAATATTCTCTGAGACAGCCACTGCCTCAGAGTTAGACCCCACCCACTCCAGGGTAACATCAGCCCAGCAACACATGTCATTAAGGTCCAGCCAGTCTGACCACACACCGAAGCCAGGAGAGCGACGGTCCAGCTTTCCATTCGGCTTTCTCTTGGAGCCTAGGAAGTTAGGGTCCGAACCACGCGCCAGGGGGACCTTACGTCTTTTTAGGTCCATGAAAAGAGAAGAACGGGCAAGCGTTCTCACATACTGGTCATCACTGTTCAGTATATTCAACAGATGGGAGAGCCGTGTAGCAATATATGCCCATTCAAAATTGGGAACACCCAGACCACCCTCACGTTTACTGTGAAATATAATGTTGCGTGTTGTATGTGTGTTGAGGCCAGTCCATTGTCTCACTAGGTGTACGGTTTTATTAGTCAAATCATGTAGTGATTTTCGTGGAATATGTACATTGGAGAACAGATGTTGTACTTTGGCCAATGCCATTACTCTGATTGCCTCAAGTTTCATGATGAGTGGAAGTGGTGATGCATGAATTAAATCAAGTCTGCTGGTGTATTCAGAGATGATTTCATCTACCTGTTCT
This sequence comes from Notolepis coatsorum, assembly GCF_963971535.1. Lineage (NCBI taxonomy): Eukaryota > Metazoa > Chordata > Actinopteri > Aulopiformes > Paralepididae > Notolepis > Notolepis coatsorum. Next base: position 72,329,241 of record NC_140180.1, on the reverse strand, counting down.
TTCCACTCACCTGCCACATTAAACTTGTGACCCAGGTATGTGTATGTCTGATGTCACACACACACACACACACACACACACACACACACACACACACACACACACACACACACACACACACACACACACACACACACACACACACACACACACACACACACACACACACACACACACACACACACACACACACACACACACACACACACACACACACACACACACACACACACACACACACATCCTCACTTACATAATCGAGGCGGGCATGGCCATCTACATTTTACTGCATGTCTCATGTATGTATGTGACAAATCAAACTCTTGAATCTTGAATCACAAAACAAAAAATACATTCAAACAACGAGCAGTTCCTAAAGTCCCCACCAGGTGTGCTAGCATGATGTTTCTCTTCTGTTCCATCTTCTTCTGCTGCTCCGTGCTTTCCTCAGACAGGTAGACCTCCCGGAGACGCTCCATTTCCTGTCCGTCACTCATGTCCTCCAGCTTCTCTCGCTCTCTCTCCAGCTCGTTTGCCTTCATCCTGAAGGAGACGGAGAGAGAAGTGTCATCATCTTGCATCGCAAGATCTTCAGTCAGTTATTAGGCCTATAACTTGTAATAGAGGACTTGCACTGAATGATTGTCTTCCAACATGGCTGCCTGTAACATAGCAACCGTTGTTTTGCATACGGCGATGGAAGAGACAACGGTTGTCACATGCAAAACGACGGTTTATATAGGCCAAATGCATCAGTTCAGGAGGTTCATTAATGAATGAAAAGTCATCAGGATCATCTGATGTTCTTTGTAGCTCAAAATCTTTTATTTATGCTCAAATTAGTGCAAATTCACCAAACCTCAAATCAAACCTGCACCCCTGTAATGAACAATAGTCTTGCGTAGCCATACCTCTCTCCACACTTGAAGGGCAGATGGCCCAGGATGCAGTGCAGCGCTGGAGAGAGGTCTGGCTGAACCTATTATCATTCCACTATAGGGGGAAAAAACATGCTTGTTTGTATTTCTTTAAACCAATCACAATCACCCTGAGCGGCGTGAAGCAGCGAAGGTGCCCTCGCAAATTAGTGTCCCGGATAGAGGAAGGGGAGGAGAATTTTTACTGAAATAGTCGGCCAATGGCAGCTTATACCCACAGTCTCATGGCACCAATCTAAATGAACGACAACCCTTTATGTAACCAAACTGTTGCCATCACACTGTGAAATGTCCACACTACATTGAGAGTCAACGGGAAAATGATGCAAGTATATGTTTTTGATGTGAGTGACGGTGGCTATACACCAGTAGCGGCCGGTGCGAATTACATTTGGGTGGTCGCGGGTGGGGGGGGGGGGGGGGGGGGGTGAAGGGGGGCAAGCGGACAGCTCACAGCTGACCAAGTGGACAGCTGACGACATAACGTTACCAACGTTAAGTCGAGTTACTACACTAGTACACGTATGATCAATGCAATAATGAACACATATATATATATCTTGTCATTTTTAACAAGTTACCATTCATTCATTCATCCATTATGCGTCAAATTAACAACAACAGAGAGAGAGCGAGAGAGAGAGAGAGAGAGAGAGAGAGAGAGAGAGAGACCGAATTAACTCACTGTTTACGTGGTCGAGGAGGGCTTGATAAAGTGTATAATTATGTCCACTGTTGTCCCACAGTCCCAGACCGTTGATGTATATCCACTCTGTCCATACTGCATCCAGCTATTAGCTTGTTAGCACAACACAACAGTACTGTGATGGATGAATGAATGAGTCTGTCTTTGCCCATTTCCGCGTCGAACAGCCTGCAAACTACCTGGCGTTCTATCGCCCTGCTCTAAGACAAACTCTAACCTTAACCAACTTTGAAAGAGTGCCTAAGCTTAACCGTCGAAAGAACTTGCCGTCACGCTCTAAGACAAACTCTAACATTACCAAACCTACTTCGAACGAAGAGTGGCTAGGCTTTCCCAGTGTAGAAACTGACGTCGGCCAATCAGAGAGCGTCTCAGAGAAATGCGGCTACGGAAATTATTGACGCTGCTTGCTTAGAATAATATAGACCGCTTCAAAACGCGCCTGGTTTCCATCATAATACATCATATTTCAACGCACAGCGAATTACGCACTGATTGGCTGCGACAGTACAGCGATGAAACCAGTGCACGCCCACTGTGAGCGCTATGCGTCTAGCCCAGGAGAAATGCGGCTATGGAAAGTATAGAGGCGGTATTATTCTCTAGCAGACATTCACTTCCTGTTCATGAAAAAAATTATTTATATTTGATATATTAACGTTATATTGTGCATTGGAAACACAAACATACTTAAAATGAGTAAATATTATTCATTTTAAACATGTTTATTTGATTTCTAGGGCTCTTAAAAAAAATAATAATAAATTCTTCTTCTTCTCTCTTTTCACTAGGGAGGGCGGCGCTCTAGCGCCCCCATTGACCAGCCGCCACTGCTATACACACATCCACCTCAACACTACAGCAAGGCATACAAATCAACTGAGTAAAATCAAGATAGATCCACACAACATCACGCTGCTGTAAGTGGTATTTTCTTTGTTAAAATACATGGTATAGGGGCGGCTGGGTAGCGCAGTGGAGAATGCACTCGCCTACCACCACAGAGACTCTGAGATCGAATCCAGCTGTCGGCGGTACCTCCGGCTTGGTCAGTCGTCCCTACTAACACAATTGGCAGTGTTAGCGGGTCTGTCTTGCGTTGCTGGTAGGGTTAGCTTGCCTAGTGCAGCTTTCAATACACAGTAACAGGAGTTGGTTGGGCTTGACGTGCCGAGACAGCTTGTACACAACCCTCAGCCTGTCTGGCCTCACGTGGTATGAGGCTGCAATCCATCACCTGGAAGACAATAGGCGTGGGAAGAGGACTAACAAGCCAAAACCCTCCCCCAGAGGTTAAATGGGTTTGCGTAGGGCCAACAACCCTACCTGGAAAAAAAGCACGTTACTAAAGCATCTACGATAATTCAAAACCAACTCGACCTGGGAAAAGAAGGGCTCCCACACAGGAGTGACGGCGTGCAGTGAAAGCCGAAAGGAAGCTGTAAGGCCAACTCCCCTCTTAACCCCCAGGAAAACCACCAGAATTGCCACATGGAACATCAGGACGATGTACGAACCAGGGAAGACAGTCCAGGTAGCACAGGAGATGAGGAACTACAACATCTCTCTCCTTGGCTTGTGTGAGACAAGGTGGCTACAAGCAGGGCAACTGAGATTGGCATCTGGGGAGATGGTGCTCTACTCCGGTCATACAGAAGAAGGCGCCCCACACACGGAAGGGGTGGCCCTGATGCTGGCTCCGGAGGCACAGCGCTCTCTCATTGGTTGGGAACCGGTGAACCCACGAATCATCACCGCCAAGTTCACCACTAAGAAGGACAACATCAGACTATCCATCATTCAGTGCTACGCGCCGACAAACGACACCGAAGATGAGAAGAAAGACAATTTCTATGAACAACTGCAGGCTGTACTGGACGGACGGAGAGAAAAAGATATCACCATCCTCATGGGTGATTTCAACGCCAAGATAGGAGCCAACAACACGGGCTACGAAGACATCATGGGCGTACATGGATTGGGGCAGATGAATGAAAATGGAGAAAGGTTTGCAGACCTGTGCTCCCTCAACCAACTGGTAATAGGAGGCAGCATCTTCCCCCACAAACGTATCCACAAGGCCACATGGAGATCTCCAAATCAAGTTACGGAGAATCAAATAGACCACATATGCATCAACAGAAAGTTCAGGAGGTCATGGCAAGATGTACGAGTCAAGAGAGGGGCAGACGTGGCATCAGACCATCATCTCGTGCTGACGATCATAAAACTACGTCTGAAGAAGTATGCCACAACCACCGGCGCAAGAACCAGATATGACATTGGACTTCTTAGGAACAAAGAAATACAGAGTAGATTCCAGATCAGCCTTACCAACAGGTACCAGCAACTACAGGAACAGGATGAAGACACAGATGTGGACATAGAAACTCAATGGCAGCACACAAAGACGTTGTGGCTGGACACCTGCAAAGAAATATTGGGAAAGAAGAAGACAAAACACAGCGAATGGGTCTCAATGGAAACACTCCAGAAACTGAAAGAAAGAAAGGAGAGGAAAGATAAACTGAACACAAGCAAAACAAGATCAGCAAAAGCAAAGGCACAGGAAGAATACACCCAAGCCAATAAGGAGGTGAAGAGTAGCATTAAGAAGGATAAAAGAGATCACATAGACAACTTAGCCAAACAAGCAGAAACAGCGGCAGGGCAAGGCAACATGAAAGACCTCTATATGATCACTAGGAAGTTAGCAGGCAAGTTCCAACAGATGGACAAACCGGTAAAAGACAAACAGGGAAACCCACTTACAACAACAGAGGAGCAGCGGAGAAGATGGGCTGAACATTTCAAAGAACTACTGAACCAACCATCCTTGACAGAGCCAGAGGACATTACACCAGCGGAGAGAACACCTCCAATAAACTGTGATAAACCCAGCAAAGCAGAGATAAAAAAAAAGCTATTATCTCAACGAAGGACGGAAAATCTGCAGGACCAGATGAAATACCAGCAGAAGCCATCAAGGCCGACTTGACGACTGCAGTAGATATGCTTCATAGCCTCTTCACCAAGATCTGGGAGGAAGAAAAGATTCCAGAAGAATGGAAAGATGGAATCATCATCAAGCTACAAAAAAAGGGAGATCTCACCAACTGCAACAACTACAGAGGAATAATGCTTCTATCAGTACCGGGAAAAGTACTCAACAGAATTATACTGGACAGAATGAGTGTTGCTGTGGATCCCATGCTTCGAGACCAGCAGGCAAGCTTCCGGAGCAACAGATCTTGCACGGACCAGATCGCCACCCTGCGCATCATTATAGAGCAATCCATCGAATGGAACTCTCCATTATACATAAACTTCATAGACTATGGAAAAGCCTTTGACAGCGTGGATAGAGAGACTCTGTGGAAACTGCTGAGGCATTATGGTATCCCAAAGAAAATCATCACTCTGATTCAAAACACCTATCAAGGAACATCATGCAAAGTTTTACATGCAGGCCAACTGTGAGAGAGTTTTGAGGTCAAGACCGGTGTGCGTCAGGGATGCCTCCTATCGCCCTTTCTCTTCCTCCTAGTCATAGACTGGATTATGAAGACCACCACAAAAGGAAAGAAAAACGGCATACAGTGGACCCTATGGACACAACTGGATGACCTCGACTTTGCTGATGACCTGGCTCTCCTGTCACACAACTACAACCAGATGCAGGACAAGACAACCAAGCTGGCAACTACATCCCTTGAGACTGGGTTGAGAATAAACAGGAAGAAAACCAACCTAATGATGATCAACACCTCTACCAACAACACAGTCACAGTAGGTGATGAATCCATACAGGAAGTCAACTCCTTCACTTACCTAGGCAGCATCTTGGATAAGAAGGGCGGCACAGATGGCGATGTCACAGCCAGAGTAGGCAAAGCCAGAGCAGCCTTCATCATTCTGAAGAACATCTGGTCCTCCAAGGACATCGCCATGACAACCAAAGTGCGGCTCTTCAATTCAAATGTAAAATCCGTCCTTCTCTACGGTTCAGAGACTTGGAGAATGACGAAAAGAACATTGCAGAAGATACAGACCTTTATAAACAGCTGTCTGAAACGCATCTTTGGAATCCGGTGGCCAAACAAAATCAAGAATGAGGAACTATGGCTGAAAGGAAGACAGGAACCAGTGGAGAAGCAGATCCTGAGACGAAAGTGGGGATGGATAGGCCACACTTTGAGGAAACCGGCTACCAGTACTACATGACAGGCCCTGACTTGGAATCCCCAGGGGAAGTGGAAGAGAGGGCGGCCTAAGAACACCTGGAGGCGGGACACTGAGGCAGAGCTCAAGAGATGAGGAACTACCTGGGGGGAGGCAGAAAGGACAGCCCAAAGCCGTGTTGGATGGAGAAAAGTCGTAGATGGCCTATGCTCCATTGGGAGCGATGGGCCTAAGTAAGTAAGTAAGTAAGTGTTAGCGGGTGGGAAGCCGGTGGTATATGTGTCCTGGTCGTTGTAAACTGCGGCTCCTACTGGTCGGTCGGGGCGCCTGTTCAGCAGGGAGAGAATCGGGGGCAAATAGCGTGAACCTCCGCACGCGTTACATTCCCCCAGTGAGAGTCCTCGCTGTCAGGTGAAAAGAAGCGGCTGGCTGACTCCACATGTATCGGAGGAGGCATGTGGGAGTTCTACACCCTCCCTAGGCCGACAGTGGGGCAATGCGCGCAACGACTAGGAAGGGAATTGGCATAACGACTAAATTGGGATGGGAGCAAAAATACAGAAAAAGTGAGAACAAATCAAATCAAATCAAATCAAATTTATTTGTAAGGCCCAACAACACACGTTAATGTCCCCATGGGCCGGACACGTCTTCTTTAAACAAGTCAAGAAGAAACATAACAATAAGTCAAGAACAAAACAAGAACACCATAAGGTCCAACAAATTTAAAATAAATGCAAATAAATGAATGAATGAAATAAATGATTATAAAAAAATTAAAAATACATGGTATACATGTTAAAATAATAGCTCTACATTCTGATATAGAGTGTTTTGGTCAGTAACGTGGGTCTCCCAGTCCCTCTGCTCTGCAGTGAACAGAAAATAAATGTGGTATCCCGTTCTCACTTTCCCGTTCTCAAATCTGAAAAATAATCATTTACTTAAAATTGTGCTCTGTATTTTTTCCCCCTCCATTTTCCTCCGATTTTCTCCCATCCCAATGTTAGTCGTATGCCAATTCCCAGTCCCTTCCTGGTCGCTGCGCACTTACCCCCCACAGTCAGATCATCTGGGAGAGTGGAGGCTACCACGTGCTTCCTCCGACACACGTCCAGCCAATCACCGCTTCTTTTCACCTGGCAGCGCGGATTCTCATCGAGAGGGCGTAGCGTGTGGGAGGATCACACTATCCCCCTCAAGTCCTATCCGCGCTTAGCAGGCGCCCCGACCGAACTGTAGGAGTCGCTGTTTACAACAACCCGGACCCACCCCGCCAGCTTCTCCCACCCTCTAATACAGCCAATTGTATTAGTGCAGACGGCCAGCCAAGCTGGTGACAACCCCGGAGCTGTGAGCTGGATTCGAACAGGCGAATCCACCTCACAGCTCCGGGGTTGGTGACGAACGCAATCTCCGCTCGGCCACCTAACCGCCTGTGCTCTGTATTTGTATTCCAGCGGAGTACTGGTATGTGAGAACGGTATACCACTGAGAGCTGAGGAGTGTGATGTCAACAACATTCTAACATATTAAAACCTCTTAACTGGCGCCCCCAAAAGTGGCCATTATTTTACTTGAACTTGAGGACTGCATACTTTTTTTGCCAACCAAAATACTATACTTTATACGTATAGCACATGCATGAGCCTGGTCTCTTTTGAAAGATGACATTCTGAAGTTTCTGTTACAATAATAATGAGTAACATATGTCTGAACTTGAGTTGTAGAAAAACGTACTCAAGTTTTTCTGTAGCAGTTAGTAGTCCAGAAGTAGTATTTCCAAAAAAATTTGATTGGCTGAAAAAACATGCTGGGTCCATACTGCCCTGTCAAGGCAGACCGCAGTAACTTCCAAACAGTGATGTTGAAGTTAGAGGTTCTATGTAGGATTGTTAGTAACTGTCTAACTGCATATATAACTGTTTCCACTAGAGGGCGCTCTAGGCGGATATATATATATATATATATAAAATATATATATACAGGGCCGTCGCTAGGGGCATGCAAGCAGTGCGGTCGCACAGGGCCTCGCGAGAAGGGGGGCCTTGCAATTCTTTTTTTTTAATAAAAATAAAAATAAATAGAATGTTAACAATCACTTTCCATCACAGACCTAAAATCTAGTTTTGCTTACATGCTTATATATTTCACATTAGACACGTTTGTAGAATAGTGTTCCGGGGTCTGCGGCTCTGCAGATATACTATTGGTTTCATTCAATGACCCGTTTACTTTTGTGCAAAGCATTGTGGGAGGACTAACACTAGGGGGAGCTGGTTGGCGACGGTCTGGTAGTCGGTAGAGAGATGTGAAGAAGAATGAATGAATGAATGACCTTTATTTATATAGCACCCTTCACAGCACGAATGCACAGGGTGCTTTACACTACAGCTTAATATAAAAACACAATAAAAACAAAATCAGAAATAAATGACAACAACAACAAACAGCAGTTAAAAACAGTGAAACCAGATAGAAAAAGTAGAATAAAAGAATTTGGATAAAATCATGAGTCACTAATTAAAACAAAACTATAGAACAGTGAGGACAAGAAAAAGTGCCTATGCATGACCAAAGGCCTGTCTGAACAAATGTGGTTTTAGTTGTTTTTTAAAAGAGTTTTCGCAGGTCCAGGGGGAGAGCGTTCCAGAGCCTTGGTGCTGTCACCTCTAAGGCTCGATCACCCCTTGTTTTCAGCCTGGACCTGGGGACCACCAGGAGGTGCTGATCGGCAGATCTGAGTGAGCGGGTGTTGGTGTAGGGATGGATGAGTTCAGTGATGTAGATAGGGGCCTGACCGTGAGGTGCTCTGAAAGTGAAAGTGAGGACTTTGAAGTGAATTCTATAGTGTACCGGGAGCCAGTGCAGGGATACCAGAATGGGAGTGATGTGACATGATTTTTTTGACCTTCGGTATTATCCACGAGGGGAGGGGGTACAGGTACGGGGTCTATTCGGCGCTATCCACGGGAGCGAGTGGATGTCTTGGCCAAGAGCATCCTACTTTTGAAAACCAAATGTGCAGCATCGGAGCAGAAGAAATAACGCTGCATGCCGTAAGCTTATCAATACCAAGTATAGTGATTAGGTTATGCCAAGACGAAGAGGACGTTCGGTAGATGGACTGAAGATGAAAGTTGTTGCGTGTTAGAACGTTCAGTCAGGCTAGCCATGTCAGCTAGTAGCTTAGCTAAAGGGCAGGGACAGCTAACTAGCGTTAGCTAACCTAGCTAGCTAGCGTTAGCTACGTTATCAAGTGCTAACGTGTGGCAGATAAACTAGGAACAGACTCCCAAGTTCATCCCAACGGTGGGGGACAATATCATGGAACTGGTGAACTTTGTCATCTCCACGGTCGTCTCCTTCCTCTTGGACCTGATTCTGCGGTGAGTTTTTAATGCAATCTATTCTGTTCCCGCCATCGATCTCTCTCAGGCCACAGTACACATGCAGTAAAGACTCACCCTGCCAGCATAGTATAGAACAGAACTCCCAGACTCCATATGTCACAAGCTGCATCGTAACCTTGTCGCATTAGTACCTAGACACACACACACACACACACACACACACACACACACACACACACACACACACACACACACACACACACACACACACACACACACACACACACACACACACACACACACACACACACACACACACACACACACACACACACACACACACACACACACACACACACACACACACACACACACACACACACACACACACACACACACACACACACACACACACACACACACACACAGGTTTATAGCTAATCACAATACAATTATAAGCTATAATGCCGAAAGATTACTGTAAACGCTCTAGACCAGTGGTTCTCAAACTACGGGTTGCAACCCAAATTGGTAAAAGAAATTAAAAAAAAATTCTGGCAACATATTTTGGCTAAATATATCTCGTTTTATAAATGTGTATTGATAACATAGTGCTGTAATTACATTTTCTAATAAATATGCATGATCAAGTTCAACAACGTGTGCTTTTATTTTGATATTCCTTAATTCTACGTTGAAATGACAAGACTAGCTTCCTGTGAGGCTGAGGTATACAGTTCGTTCTCTCTCTCTCTCTCTCTCTCTCTCTCTCTCTCTCACTCAGTGTGTTGCATCGTGCAGTTTGTGAAGTGTGTACTAAGCTTATATAGTTCGATTCAAATAAGGCAAAACTGCAAATCTGCATGTCGTGCTTGAAAAATTTACCTGGCTTTAAGCTTGTTTATCAGGTTCCAGGGGTGTTTTATGCATTTTCCCTGTTACTGCCAGGTGTACGACTGTACAGGTGCATTGCCACTAAGCCTCGGGCAGCGCTATTATTTAAGAATACGTTGACTGTATGCCCAGCCTCGGGCAGCGCTATTATTTAAGAATACGTTGACTGTATGCAAAAAAAAAAAAAAACAGTATTAAAAAAATATATATTGTCATGTTTGTTTATGTGTTTGTTTAAAAAATAATTAAAAAAAAATACAAAAAAAAAATATATATATATATATAAAAAATACCTTTAGGAGGGGGGGGGGGGGGGGGGGGGCCTCGCGTTTAAATCTCGCACAGGGCCTCACATTTCTCCCAGACGGCACTGTATATATATATATATATATATATATATATATATATATATACGATACCGATATACCGATATTGTCCAACTCTTAATTTCCGATACCGATATCAACCGATATCAACCGATACCGATATATGCAGGGTTTCCCCCTGCACATTACATATCTCTTGTTGTGGAATTAACACAACATTATGCATACTTTTGACAATAAATAAAATCAGAATTTGTTCTTACTTGCTTGCCTGGGTAAATAAAGGTTATAGAAATGTAAAAAAAATAATAATAATAATAATTTGAAAACCGATACCGATATTTTCCGATATCACATTTTAATTCCGATATCGGCATATAAATCACAGGATCACAGTGGCATCAATCCATATCTCATAAAACAGACCATTCAACCAGTCTTACCAGTTTCATCAACCTCAAGTCTGCCTCAACCAGGAACACTAGAGGTGCGGCAAAGGGGGGACTGTGCAATCCCTTTCAAAAAAAGTGTATTTGGACAGGACTGTATTGGTTCTGGGATCCTACCTGTTCACATACATCCAGGAGATTCCTCTCTGCTGTAAAGGGGTCATTCTCCCCTCCTCGATGTGGGGTGGTCAGTGTACCTTATCAATCCCTACATATTTCACAGAAGAGATGGAATGACCCATTCCTTTTTTCTTTTTTTTTTATTGATATTTTCCCCCCTCCATTTTCCTCCGATTTTTCTCCCATCCCAATGTTAGTCGTATGCCAATTCCCAATCCCCTTCCTGGTCGCTGCACACTTACCCCCCACAGTCAGATCATCTGGGAGAGTGGAGGCTATCACGTGCTTCCTCCGACACACGTCCAGCCAATCAACCGCTTCTTTTCACCTGGCAGCGCGGATCCTCCCTGAGAGGGCGTAGCGTGTGGAAGGATCACACTATCCCACTCAGGTCCTATCCGCGCTTAGCAGGCGCCCCGACCGAACTGTAGGAGTCGCTGTTTACAACGACCCGGACCCACCCCGCCAGCTTCTCCCACCCTCTAATACAGCCAATTGTATTAGTGTGAACGGCCAGCCAAGCTGGTGACAACCCCGGAGCTGTGAGCTGGATTCGAACAGGCGAATCCAGCTCACAGCTCCGGGGTTGGTGACGAACGCAATCTCCGCTACGCCACCTAAACGCCCCAGGAATGACCCATTCTAGTGACGTGTGTAGCCACTGGGCTCCAGGGTTGTTTCTTCAGTTTGTGGATTTTCTGAGTGTTTCACAGAGACTCTGACGGCACCTGTTAAGGAGGAAATCCATGCAGTTTGTATTACAGTGTTGTTGCATGGAGCCTCTATTGTGATACATTGATATTTACATTTTTAGTGCGCAGATTTACTTTCCCCCCCCCACCTGGTTAGACCCCAGCAAATCACGTTAGTTACTGCCATCTGGTAAAGTGACAATAAATTAAAATATATCTAAATGTGTCGAAGTTGGCAATTATGGGCCACGTAATATATTGTAATAATTCCATACTATAAATATTTAAATGCATGTCAGACTTTCTTTTGGCAACAGGATTGGGCTTCTTCATTGAGCACTTATCCTTATCATTAGGGCACGAGTATCTTGTGTTTTATTATGAATAAACTACACTATAGTGTAGCAGTAGAATACGATATAGCTTGGTGGTGGGAGGTCTCGAAGGCTTTGATTTGTGGTGTTATGTGAGTAGCCGTACATGGCACTACACATGTAATTGAGAGGTATTATGGGCTGTATCACAAAAAAGGCTAAGAGAGACATGAGTAATATGCCTATCTTTAGAGAGGGTGTTTGGTCGTTCCACTTAGCCTGGCGACATGCATTTTAAACATGCACATGCACGTTCAGACACATACACACAAATACATGCACGCCCACGCACACACAGAGGAGTGACAGGCACTTAGTGTCTGTGTGTGTGTGTGTGTGTGTGTGTGTGTGTGTGTGTGTGTGTGTGTGTGTGTGTGTGTGTGTGTGTGTGTGTGTGTGTGTGTGTGTGTGTGTGTGTGTGTGTGTGAGAGCAGAGAGAGGCCTGTTTACAGCACACAGAGAAAGTAAATCACAGTGAGCCTGATATCTTCATTTGAGACAGAGGAGGGCTGATCACCACTCGTCCTGCCTGTTCCACATTAAGTCATTATCACACACGCACAATCCATTAATACTGCTGCTTTTATTAGCAGAGTGGGTACACACACACACACACACACACACACACACACACACACACACACACACACACACACACACACACACACACACACACACACACACACACACACACACAACCCGTGACAGGCACTTCCCCAGGCTCGTCTGACAGTTAATGGCTTCATTAGGTGCAGCGTGTTAATTGGCTGGCTTGGGAAGATACTCGTTAATGAGGATAAATAGATTCACACCTGAGCAAGAGAGAGCGCGGAACTCTGGGAACTCTACGAGGCAAACAGAGCGTCTCACTTTGAGACGGAACTCAAACATGGCAGAACCCCGGTCCCTCGTCTTTCCTTCCCTGCTAGATGCAACACTAGCTGGTGTTTCCTCTGCCAAGCAGGGTCTTATTAGCTCAGTGGATGATTAGCACTAGGAGGCTAAGACAAAGAGCACTATGTCAAAGCAATTAGCCCCACTGTTTACCTCTCCTGCTCCCACATCACCGGCTGTCTACAACAAGCACCTAAACCAGCTGAGAGAGAGAGAGAGAGAGAGAGAGAGAGAGAGAGAGAGAGAGAGAGAGAGAGAGAGAGAGAGAGAGAGAGAGAGAGAGAGAGAGAGAGAGAGAGAGAGAGAGAGAGAGAGAGAGAGAGAGAGAGAGAGAGAGAGAGAGGGGGGGGGGAGAGAGAGAGAGAGAGAGATGGAAGAGAGGGGGAGAGAGAAAGAGAGAAAGAAAGAGAGAGAGAGAGAGAGAGAGAGAGAGCGAGAGAAGATAAATGAGAGAAATAGAGAGAGGGAAAGAGAAAGAGAAAGAGAGAGTGTCAGTCATATCATTAGAGGACATTGAGCTGTGAAGAGAAGGAGAGGACAGCAGCTGGTGCAAAGGCCACTGTGTGTGTGTGTGTGTGTGTGTGTGTGTGTGTGTGTGTGTGTGTGTGTGTGTGTGTGTGTGTGTGTGTGTGCATGGGAGTGGTGCTAGGGCCTCAATCCATCTGCTTCACAGCATAGATGCCCAACCACCACTGCTACGACCATGACAGCTCAGACACACACACACACCACCACACACACACCACACACACACACACACACACACACACACACACACACACACACACACACACACACACACACACACACTTATCTTTCATACGCCAACGGATCAGATAGTCTCAGGGGGCTGGAGGTGGAGTCTCATGGGGTTGGGGTTGGGCAGACACAAGAGAAGCAGGCTAGACTGGTCATTTACATAAGGCTAGGACGCACACACATGTCACACACACACACACACACGCACACACACACACACACA
>NC_140180.1:72296478-72315131 GCF_963971535.1 Notolepis coatsorum | reverse complement strand
ATATGTTGTGTGTGCCTTTACACATGTTGGATAGGATTATGTAATTGGTTTGTATAGCGTCGCGTATAACGTTATTTCGCGTGACTTCACGGTTTATTCACATTTCACAATTCATCGTCGTGTTTACATCAGGGTCCCCCATGTTCAATTCATGATAACATATATGACATACAGGTAGACAGATGGACAGTACTGCTACATCTAGACATTTATGACATACCAGATTTACAAATACAGTACTGTTTGTGATACAAAAAGAGTCCAGAAAAGAAAGGCTATACATTTGACGTAGAAACTGTACATTGGAGGAGGTTGGGTGGGTGGGGGGGACTATACATTGCTTCTTCTAAGTGTCTATGCTTTTTTTTGTCAGTATTTACTGGCTTTCAAAAAAATAACATCTTGTTGCTTGTGTGTTGAAGGACTTTTACCGAAGGGTTACACATATCGTACAGACGTGCGGTGAACCCATCCTGGACCTGCGTTGACCATACCTCTTTTGAGGCCACTGTGCGAATGACTCACCAACCAAGTTCAAAATCTGGTATGTCATAAATGTCTAGATGTAGCAGTACTGTCCATCTGTCTACCTGTATGTCATATATGTTATCATGAATTGAACATGGGGGACCCTGATGTAAACAAGACGATGAATTGAAAATGTCTAGGCCTACCACAAGTTCAAAATCTGGTATGTCATAAATGTCTAGATGTAGCAGTACTGTCCATCTGTCTACCTGTATGTCATATATGTTATCATGAATTGAACATGGGGGACCCTGATGTAAACAAGACGATGAATTGAAAATGTCTAGGCCTACCACAAGTTCAAAATCTGGTATGTCATAAATGTCTAGATGTAGCAGTACTGTCCATCTGTCTACCTGTATGTCATATATGTTATCATGAATTGAACATGGGGGACCCTGATGTAAACAAGACGATGAATTGAAAATGTCTAGGCCTACCACAAGTTCAAAATCTGGTATGTCATAAATGTCTAAATGTAGCAGTACTGTCCATCTGTCTACCTGTATGTCATATATGTTATCATGAATTGAACATGGGGGACCCTGATGTAAACAAGATGATGAATTGAAAATGTCTAGGCTAATAAACAACTTGTGACAAATAACTCTTGACTTGACCACCAGCCTCTCTCTCTTAAGGCATTAACTGGGTTAATTAATCTAAATGTTATATTGTAACTGTCTAGTTATTGATTGATTGAATTGATTGAAAACTTTATTAACAGATTGCAGAATGGGTATACAGTACACAGTACAGCTCAATACATACAATTGTTAAGGGAATGCAGACCCCAGAGAAAGACTTTCGTCTTGTTTACATCAGGGTCCCCCATTTTCAATTCATCGTAACATATGACATACAGATAGACAACTGGGTTAATCTAAATGTTACATTGTACAGTAAGTGGGGAGTGTAAACAAGTTGACCGCTGGCTGTGTTGTGAAATGTGAATAAACCGTGAAGTCACGCGAAATAACGTTATACGCGACGCTATACAAACCAATTACATAATCCTATCCAACATGTGTAAAGGCACACACAACATATTCCAGTTAACGGTATATTTTTTTAATGATTCGTTATGGCGTAATCAATACTTCCATGCGTATAAATTGCGTTCAGCCTCTCTCTCTGGAGTTAACGGAGTTTCGACTCCTGGCTAGAGGAGCTTGTCTCGGCTCATGCGGGGGGCCAATCAGAGAGGGGCTTCGCTCAACCAATCAGAGAGGGGTCTGCAGAAATGGGAGGGGTCTGCAAAAATAGAGTTCAACCAATCAGAGAGGGGTCTGCAGAAATGCGGCTACGAATTGTAGAGACGCGCCCAGGACCCACCCTTTAGCTTTCCCACCCTCTAATACTGCCAACTGTATTAGTGTGAGCGGCCAGCCAAGCTGATAGCAACGCCGGGCAATATTTGTATCATTAACAATTAAGTTTAACATTTATAGTCATGACAATAAATATATAGTATATGTGCATCATGAATCGTTCCAGCAACAGTAGGCTTCTATTATTCTAATGACTTGTTTTATTAGGAGATCGCAGATATGCACGGATATGCCCCTTGATTGACCCCACTCACCAACCCCCAGACGGAGCAGGAGGTGGTCTAATGAGAGCTACGCGTGCACTCGCTCCACCGTCGAGCGCATCATCGGACTGCTGAAAAGACGCTGGATGTGTTTGGAGCAGCTGACACATCTCAGACAACCCTGAGCCCGCTGTTCCTCCTCCAGTGGCCAGCATCTCTCTACTGTGTTTTGTGTTTTGTCTTTCTTTGGACTCTGATTTCACATGAGCTCATTTCTTTTTCACTTCAGCCACTGTGCGCTCCTCTCCTTGAGGGAGTGAGTTTAACCATGTTAAAAACTCCCCTGTTATCTCGTCCAATGCTGCCTTTTCTGGGTGGCGTTGTACCCGTATTGACACTACTAAATAAGATGTCATGCTAAGATGTCATGTTCTGGAGACTTCCGGTTTTGAGATGTGTGGGTAGTTGACCAGTGTCAGAGCTCTCTGTCAAAAAACATCGAAAAAGGGAAGTAAAACTAACTAAAACAAAAGAAAAAGTGACAATTCAAGGATACAGTATAAGAGAAAAGGAAGGATGAACACGAGAAAGAGTGAGAAAAAAAGGACCCCAGAAGAAGTACAAACACAGGAAAGATCTCGATACGAGGAAATGGCGGAGGAGGTAGATCAGGCGAGCATGATGCAGGAAGACAGAGACATGGAGCCTGTGGAACCCGCCTGGATAGCGACGATACAAGCGAACATACAAGCGAGCATACAAGCTAGCGTACAAGCTGCTAACCAAGAGCTACAAGCGGTGAGTAACCAAAAGGCTATCCAAGAGCTACAAGCTAACATGCAAGCTAACGCAAAGGCTATCCAAGCTATACAAACTAGCATACAAGCTAGCGTACAAGCTAACACGCAGAACATACAAGATAGCGCGTTGACTAGCCAACAGGCTAACGCAACAGCTAACCAAGAGCTACAAACTAGCCTTCAAACTAGCATACAAGCTAACACAATGGCTATCCAGGCGAGCACGCAGAATATCCAAAACAGCATCGATGAACTCAGGGAAGAGTTAAAGAAAGGTCAGGACGAGCTCAGAGAGGAAATGGATAAGGGACTCGAGGCAATGGATGGAAAACTACAGGAACAAGAGAAAGACATAAAGATGTTGGAAGGAAGGACGGCTGAAACGGAGGAATGGACTACAGAAATACAATATATTCTAAAGGAGACGCTCGAACAACAGAACATATTGAGAGAAAAGTTAATGGACTTGGAGGGGAGGTCGAGGAGAAACAACATACGAATATGGGGACTGAAAGAAGGGATGAAGGAAACTATGATCAAATATGTAGACAACCTAATTCGAAGAGAATTGAAGATAACAGAACTCGACAAGACAGGGATTCAAAGAGCACACAAGACACTGGCGCCGAAGCCGCGGTTGGACAAACCACGAGAGCAGTTATAGATAATTTCTTGGAATTCAAAGTCAAAGAAAACATCCTCAGAGCAGCCTGGCAGACGAAGATGGAGGTGGAGGGACAGAAAGTAACCTTCGACCATGACTATGCAACAGAGGTGCCGGTAAAGCGTCGGAGCTACATTCAGATAAAAAAGACTCTGAAGGAAAAAGGAATGAGGTTTCAATCACCAATGACCACGCTGAAGGTCCATTGGAATGAAGTGCAAAGGTGTACGGCGACGTGCGGGACGCGGCGAGGGACATGAACCAAAGAGGATGGAAGGTGCCGGAAGGAGAAGAGGATAGACCGATGCTGTTGCAGAGGTTGGAGAGAGCGAGGAGATGGACCAGGGTCGAGGGACGAGGAAAAGGCGAGGAGAACGGGAAGGTGAAGGGGATCTGAATCGATTCAAAGCAGATCAACTGAGAAGGAAGACGCAAAGACACGGAGGAGAGGGGCAGAGAGGAGACGAGAGGGGACACGGTGATCCAAGGGAGGATAAGTACAATACACGTACAATACAGATTGAGGTAAACAGGAGAAGGACGGATGCAATGAGAAGATGGTAAAGTACATACGAGATAATTATACCAAAAGTTATAAAAAAAAAGGACATGGAGACACAAGACACATTAGACTGATATACATATGACACACACAATACAAGAAGATGAAAACATGAAAAGGACTTAAGCAAGGAGAAGATGGTAAAGTACATACAAGATAATTATACCGAAAGTTATAAAAAAGGACATGGGGATTCAAGAGATATATTGAGACGGACATGAAAGAACCACAGGATTACACGTGACGCATAATACAATTAGACGGGAACATGAAAGTGACATTTTTTAGCCACTAGGGGGAGCCTTCTCACTAGGAGAGCCACTACTCCCCACCCACCAGTGGGGGAAAGAGGGGTACGAGTGAGACCCTCAAATACCATGGAAGTTCCAAGTGTTAATGTGGATGTTAATGTTTATTATGGTTATATGTATGTAAATCAGACGGAGATAGCAGAGGTAGAACGGGAAAACAATTGGAAAAGAAATATGACACAAATTAAGGGTAATAATCCGATCAAGAGGAGTAAGGTGATGACGAAACTTAAGAAAGAGGAGGCGCATGTCATCTTCTTACAAGAAACACATCTAATATCACAAGAACATGAAAAGCTGAACAGATTCGGGTATGAAAATCTGTTCTATAGTTCTTTTAAACAGAACCTTAGAAGAGGAGTAGCTATACTAATTAAGAACACAGTGAAGTTTGAAATGATCAGGGAAATAAGGGATAAAGAGGGGAGGTATGTAATGGTCAAGGGGAAAATGGAAGGTCAAATGGTAACACTAGTGAATGTGTATGCTCCACCAGAAAGTGAGAAATATCTATTTGAAACGATCTTTGATATCATAGCGTTGGAAGGGGAAGGGGTCCTGATCTGTACAGGTGATTTCAATGTAGTACTGAACTATGACATAGACACGACAAGCACAAAGAAATGGAGGACAAACATTAGCAAATATATGAATATACAAATGGCAAAATTAGGAATCATGGACATATGGAGAGCAATGCACACACTAGATACTACACACATTATTCGCATCCACACACAACATATTCAAGGATAGACTATTTTCTCATGACAACAGGGGACAGATACAGGGTAGAAGAATGCAGGATAGGGGTAACGGACATATCTGATCATAGCGCAATATATCTGACAGTGAATCTTAAAAGTAGACGGAGAAATACAGTTTGGAGACTGAATGTAGGACTATTAAATAACAAAGGTTTGGTTAATGAAGTAAAGGAAGACATAATTAGATACAGAGAAGAAAATGATAATGGAGAGGTAGACCCAAACATTTTATGGGATGCACTAAATGTAGTAATACGTGGAAAATGTATAGCAAAGACGGCATTACTCAAGAAGGCTAGAATAGAGACATACCAGAACTTGATAAAGAAACTGAAAGAATTAGAGAAAGAACACCAAAGCTCAAAGAACCAAAAGACACTTAGAGAGGTAAAGGAAGTTAGAGGAAAGATAAACAAAGAGCAGACATACTATGAAGGGGGACTTTTAGCTAGACGAATCAGTACACAACAAAAACTGAACACAATACACACAATAAGGGACACAAACACAAACAAAATACTGAGAGAACCAGCTGAAATAGCGAAGACATTTGAAGAATATTATAAGAAACTATACACACAACCGATAGCGGCAGGAGAAGAGGAGATAGAGAAATCTACCATCGATAGGGATGGAACAGAAAGAAATATTAAATGCAGAGATCACAGAACAGGAAGTATGGAATGCGATCAGTAAAGCAAAGAGTAGTAAGTCACCAGGTAGCGACAGATTCCCCTCGGAATTCTACAAAACATTTAGACAGGAACTGAGCCCCATATTAGAAGCAGCATTCAGACACACAATGGAAAAAGGCACAATGCCACCTTCATGGAAAGAGGCCATAATTACTACAATTCCAAAAGAAGGGAAAGATAGAGAACTATGTAGCAGTTTCAGACCTGTGTCCATACTTAATGTAGATTACAAGATGTATACATCAATAATATCCAAAAGATTTGAGACATTTATGACAGATATTAGACGAAGACCAGACCGGATTCATTAAAGGAAGACAGACACAGGATAACATAAGGAAGCAAGTGCAGGTGGTAGCGGAGATACAAAAGGAAGGAGGAAGTGCAGTATTAGTTAGCCTAGCCCTAGATGCAGAAAAAGCTTTCGACAGTGTAAGCTGGATATTTCTATATAAAGTATTGGAGAAATTTGGATTAGACAAAAACGCTATGAAAACAATTAGGGCATTATATCAAGAACCGATGGCTAGGATTAAGGTAAATGGTAGTTTGACGGACCGGATTAAACTAGAGAGAGCTACCAGAGAGAGCATGTGAGCGGAGCGGAGCGGGTGGATTTTGAAGTGAGCGCGGAGTGGGCTTTAAAATGTGTGACTCCGGAGCGAGAGCTCTCCTCCGCTCCGAGCCGCTCCCAGCCGCTCATTGCACATGATCACACAGTGGTTTAAACTGATGTAATATACATGTAGTACAATGCCAAAGCAATAGGTGGCGATGTAGTTCAAACATGAAGGCCATTTTCAACCAATCAGAAGGGTGAACCGTCACTAGTCACTACACATCCTGCTAAGTCAAAACAGAAATCCGCCATCTTTAAATCACCTCGGGAACTATTTAACAACATTTATTTTCAGCAAGAAACAAACAAAGTGCAATAAAAAAAATTATACATTCACTGTGTTCTGCCTCATTTATTGATGAAACGAAACCAACATCAACACAATGTACCACCAAGAGCGGAGAGTTTAGTCTCACAAAAAGAGCGCTGATGTTGTTAGCTTACATGCTAACGTGAATGGGATCTGCCAGTATAAACACTTAGCATTGCGGCTAGGCTAGTACATTAGCATAGTAAAGCTAGACAGCTAGTAGAATGGTTGAAAAAGTTATTTAACAGATTGCAGAATGGGTACAATACAATACGGCTCAATACAAACAATTGTTAAGGGGCCCAGGGGGTGCAGACTGTTGTAGTTTGGTCAAATCAAGCTAATTTACATCATGCTCCAAAAAAAAAAATCTGCTGAGCGGGCTGGAGCGGCGGAGCGCTTGATGCGCAAATGAAGATGAGCGCTGAGCGAGCGTAGATCGGCTTGGGGGGGGGGGGCCAACATGAGCGAATGAGAGCGGAACTAAGCCGTCCTGAGCGAAGAGCGGATTTCTCGGCCGCTCCGCGCCGCTCACATGCTCTGCTGCCAGACAGGGTTGTTGTCTTTCGCCGATGCTCTTCGATGTATTCATCGAACCATTGGCTCAACTAATTAGACAGACCAAAGACATTAAAGGGGTGGAGATAAGGGGAACAGAACATAAATTGGGACTGTTCGCAGACGACGTGATAGTATGAGACAACCAGACACAAGCTTTCCGACACTGATGGATTTACTGATAGAATATGGATACTACTCAGGATATAGACTCAACGTGACGAAGACACAGACTTTAGCATTGAACTACACGCCAACGATAGAGATCAAAGAAAAATACAAAATTAAATGGGACATGGACAGGATCAAGTACCTAGGGGTGAACATTACAAGAGGGGTGGAGGGGTTATACGATGCAAACTATACACAGATCAATCAGAAAATCAAGAGAGACCTAGAACGATGGACAGTAATGCCCCTAGATTTCAGCTCAAGGATCGAAATCATTAAGATGAACATATTACCAAGGTTATTATACCTATTTCAGTCTCTACCTATATTAATACCACAAAAACAATTCAGGGAATGGGACAGACAGATATCAAGATTACTTTGGGGGGATATGTGACTCTACAACTACCAAAGGAAAAAGGAGGAATGGCAGTGTTGAAGCTAGAGACTCTGTGTGGGATTGTTAGTAAATGTCTAACTGCATAATTATAATAATAATAATTTAATAATAATTTAGGACCTGCTATGTAACTGTTCACACTAGTGTCTGTCTACCTGCATGTATATCTGTGTCCACTGGAGGGCGTTCTAGGCGGAGATACTCTGGAGTACTACTAGATGACGAGTATAAGTACCTGTGTCTCCTCCACCTTCTTTCTCTCCCCCATTCCCTCAGTAAGAGAGGACTCATGTGAAAATGCTCCCACTCTGTGAATAAACACATCAAGCCAGTTAAAGGCCAAAGACTGGAAACCATGCCTCTTGACCACATTATTGTCGCCCTATAGCCGGATTCTGTTAACAGGTTATGGGCCCAGATAACGCCGGGGCGAAATAATAATAATAGGCTAGGTTAGCGCCGGGAGCACCGCGTGGCTAGACGCTAGGCCAACAAGAGCAACATGGAATCCAACACGATGATCCTGCGCGTCAAGAGGAAGCGGGGCATGATGGACATCGACCCCGCCGACGAGGTGCTGGAGCACCAGCGGACCCGCCCGGAAAGCAGCGAGCAGAGCCCCGAGGAGGCGGCACCGGGGGAGATGGAGCATACTGAGCACGGCGGAGGCGAGGGGGAGAACCCCGCCTCGGAGCGTGTGGCACCCGCTGGGTACGGCGGAGGCGAGGGGGAGAACCCCACCTTGGAACGCGTGGCGGCCAGAGGGAGGAACAAAGGGCCACCATTCAATGGAAAAGCAGAGAACTACATGAACTGTATGAACTCTGGGAAGAGCGCATGCTATGCTACATGCACGGTACGGGGCTGAAGGAGACGATCCTGACGGCCCCCACGGGAGAACTGACCGCGAAAGAGCAAGCCCTGGACGACCAACGGAATGCCAGCGCGTACTGTGAGTTAGCGTCGATGCTCGATGACACCAGCCTGGGGCTGATATTCCGCGACACTAAAGACAGAGGCCGAGAAAGCCTGGCGGTACTGAGAGGGCATTTCATCGGGCGAGGAAGACCCCGAGTCATGGCCCTCTACATAGCACTGACGACCCTGAGGAAGGGACCAACCGAGACTGTGACCGAATACATCAACAGAGCGGAGCAAATCACGACGTCATTGAGGGGTGCCGGAGAAGCACCGAGCGATGGGCTAATGATGGCAATGATGATGAGAGGACTACCGGAGCTGTGCAAACCGTTCACACTCATGGAGACACACGGTTCAACGGACATGACGTTGGGACAGTTCAAGGCTAAGCTAAGGAACTTCGAGGCCTCAGAAGATACCCAACCAGCCATCGCTAAAGGTCCGAGCGACGCCAAGGAAGAGGACCAGGACCACGACAGAGCAGGCGTGTTGGCGATGTGGAGAGAAAGGCCATCGGAAAAGTAACTGCACGAGGGCTGTCTGGTGTGGCTTCCACAGATCCACGCGGCACGCATACAGAGCGTGCAGGAAGAAACACGACCAGGGCGCACGACACGCGCATGGACAAGATGGCGGCGATGGTCGGCGTGAGACGGATCGAGGCGACGACTGGAGAGTAGCGGAACGAGAGAACCTCATCCCCAGGGCGCAGACGCCGTACGTCACTAGGCCAACGCAGCTGCAACAGGCCCAAAGGAGGGGACTGATTGTGGACACAGGTGCGTCGTGCCACGTCATCAATGACAGGAGTCTGTTCAAGAACTTTGACAGAACTTTCCGCCCGGAGAGACACAGCATGGAGCTGGCAGACGGAAAACGCACACACGGGTTGGTGAGAGGGAGAGGGGATGCACAGGTATACCTCACGGACAGCGGGGGGCGCCGGCGTACAGTGACGTTAAAGAACGCTCTCTATGTGCCATCGTTCCCACAAGGACTATTCTCTGTATTGGCTGCTGCTGCGAACGGGGCCAGAGTGTCCTTCATGGAAGGTAAACATTTTCTTGCAGAGCCCAACGGTATACAATTTGACATAGACGTGTATCAGAGAATGTATTACCTGAAAACAGAGTGTAATGACAATAACATGTGTAAAGTAACCGTCAGCCACGATATTCAAACATGGCATGAGATTATGGGTCATTGTAATTACGAGGATTTACTGAAACTGCAAACGGTGACATAAGGCATGCACATTGAAGGCGATAAGCGTAGACCTGATAAAGAATGTGTCGTGTGCATAAAGGGGAAGTTTGCTCAATCGAGAAACAGGAATCCCACAGAAAAGGTAAAAGTACCACTTGCGTTGGTTAACACAGACCTTGCCGGTCCTGTAAGGAACGAGTCCATAGGAGGCTTTAGATATGTACAGTCTTTTACAGACGTGTACACAGGGGCAGTGTTTGTTTACTTTCTTAAAGCAAAAAGTGACACACTCCAGGCCACGGAAAAATTCCTGGCGGTCATAGCCCATTATGGTACAGTAAGATGTTTGAGGTCCGACAACGGGACCGAATTCACAAACAGAGAGTTTCAGTCACTGTTGAGGAAGAACAGGATAAGACACGAGACGTCATGTCCATACCCCCCACACCAGAACGGAGTGGCAGAGAGAGAAGGGCGCACCCTTTTCGAGATGGCTAGGTGTAAGCTAGTAGGCAGTAACTTACCTAAGAGCCTATGGCACTATGCGGTACAAGAAGCCGCCTACACCAGAAACAGGTGCTTCACTAAGCACACAGGCACCACCCCATACACAGCACTGACAGAAAAGAAGTGTAGTCTAGCCAGAATGCACCGTTTTGGATCAGAGTGTTATGCGTACCTGCAGGACAGAGGAAAGCTAGAGTCCAGGTGTGTGAAAGGGCTCTTTGTAGGGCACGACAAGGGAAGCCCCGCTTTCCTGGTCTATTATCCCAGTAAAGGGATAGTGCAGAAACACAGGCTGGTCAAATTTGTCACAAAGACGGAGGAGCCAGAGCTGGACTCCAGAGTAAGGTGTGTAGAAACCGAGACACATCAGCCCAGTGTACTTGACACGGGCGTGCAGGCAGACAGTCAGCCACCCCCAGAGGGCGGTGACAAGGAGCACCCGAGGGTGGCGCCGAGTGCCCCAAGCAGTGAGAGGTACCCCTCGAGGGAACACAGACCCCCAAAGTATCTGACAGACTATGCTCTGAAAGGGAGTGACAAGGAGGACAGTACACCCATCACTGTTGATTATTGCTACAGGGTAGTCAGTGGGGTCCCACAGACCTTTAAAGAGGCCATAATGTCCCCTGAAGCAAGTAAATGGGAGAGGGCGATGGACGAGGAGATGAGGTCCCTAGAGGACAACCACACCTTCACTCTCACCAAATTACCAGAGGGCAGACAGACAGTGGGAGGAAAATGGGTGTATTCAATCAAGGAGGGAATTGAAGGCCACGATAAATACAAAGCTAGGTTTGTAGCTAAGGGTTTCAGTCAGAGGGAGGGGATAGACTATGGTGAAACATTCTCTCCCACAGCCAATCTGACCAGTGTAAGGGTAGTGGTTCAGAAAGCAGCTAAGGACAATCTGATTCTACATCAGATGGATGTGAAAACAGCCTATCTGCACGCACCCATAGATAGGGAGATCTATATGGAACAACCAGAGGGTTACGAAAAGGAAGGAGAGAAGTTGGTGTGTAAGCTGGAAAAATCCATTTACGGCCTAAAACAGTCTGGGCAAAATTGGAACGAGATGCTTCACACATGCCTTATCAAAGATCACTTCCTACAGAACCCAGTAGACCCCTGTGTTTACTCGAGGGAAACAAAGGAGTCGGGGAAGGTGATCATCTTCATCTGGGTAGACGATTTGATCATAGCAGCGGATAACACCAGGAGCCTAGCTCAGGTGAAAGAGATGCTCTCCAATAGATTTAATATGAAAGACCTTGGGAGGTTAAAACACTTTCTAGTTATGGATTTTGAGCAGTCTGCCAATTGTGTAACAGTATCCCAGAAGAGATATGTGGAAAAGATTCTGAAACGTTTTGACATGCAGGAATGTAGAACAAGGGATACACCATGTGATCAAAAGCTGGACTACCAGGAGGATGCTCAGAAACTGACAGATGTAAAAATGTACAGGGAAGCAGTGGGTAGCCTCATCTATTTGACGACATGTACTCGCCCTGACCTATGTTTTGTAGTGAGTAAGTTGTCACAGCATTTTGCTGATCCCACAGAGGAGCACTGGATTACGGTAAAACATGTTTTTCGTTATCTTAAAGGTACAGCCGACAGACAACTGTGTTTCAAAAAGAGCAGCGAGGGCCTAGGGCTTAAAGCCTACAGTGATGCAGACTGGGCAGCCGACATCACAGATAGAAGGAGTACCACTGGATATTGTGTGAGTTTGAACCCAAACAGCTCATTGGTTTCGTGGAAAACAAAGAAACAGCCCACCGTGGCTTTATCAACTTGTGAAGCCGAATATATGGCTCTAGCTATGACCATACAGGAGTGTATCTACCTGGAACAACTGCTCGAAGGGATGGACACCTATGTATACAAGAAGACTGTTGTTTACGAGGACAACCAGGGGACCATTGCGATTGCTAGAAACCCTATGTGTCGGCAGAGATGTAAACATGTCGATATAAAATATAATTTCATTAGATCTGTCATCAGGGAAGAAAGGATGACACTGATGTATTGTCCCACGGATGACATGGTAGCAGATGCAATGACGAAACCTGCCTCCAAATTAAAATTGAAGAGATTTGCAAAGGCCATGTTTGGTGTGTAGATATTGAATGCCATGTTCTGTTGGTGTTTTTTGATTATATTATTTTCTTTGTAAAATGTTTTTCCAAGAGGTCAGCCAGTATACTAAAAAGTGGGTGTGTTGAAGCTAGAGTCTCTGTGTGGGATTGTTAGTAAATGTCTAACTGCATATGTAACTGTTCACACTAGTGTCTGTCTACCTGCATGTATATCTGTGTCCACTGGAGGGTGTTCTAGGCGGAGATACTCTGGAGTACTACTAGATGACGAGTATAAGTACCTGTGTCTCCTCCCCCTTCTTTTTCTCCCCCATTCCCTCAGTAAGAGAGGACTCATGTGAAAATGCTCCCACTCTGTGAATAAACACATCAAGCCAGTTAAAGGCCAAAGACTGGAAACCATGCCGCTTGACCACATTATTGTCGCCCTATAGCCGGATTCTGTTAACAGGCAGTACCCAGTTTAGAAAGCTATATGCAGCACAGCTTAAAACAGTAGCATGCTGGTGCAATGTGAATTATGAGGCCAAATGGAAAGATATAGAAACCAAAAGAGAGGGATTCAAAGTGCAGGCACTGATAAGAGATATAGAGCTGTTCAGAAGACAGGAACAACTACTAGACCCAATTACCAAATTCACTATAAACATATGGAACACAATAGTAAAGAAATACAAGCTAGAAAAAGAATCCAAGATACTGAGATGGATAACACACAACAACAAATTCAAACCAGGGATAGAAGACCATGGGTTCAAAAGAAGGGAACGGGCGGGGGATAACAGCAATATGTACAATGATAGAAGGAGGGGAGATGCAGACTCTACAAACATTTTAAGAAAGATTCGGACTAGAGAATAGGGACCACTTTAGATATTTACAGATTAGAGATTACTATAACAAGGAAATAAAGCAAGACAGAGACAAAGAACAGAATGGGGTAATTAAGATAATGGTAAAATCATACGAAGGAAGGAAGGGGAGGGTGATATCAGCACTATATCAGGCAATAATGGACAGTAAGGGAAATACAACATTGTATTAGGGCTGTCCCTGACTTGGATAGTTGACTATGATTGGCCAAAATTTGCCGTTAGTCGACTATTAGTCGACAAAAAAATTAAAAAAGTATAATATATATATATATATTTTATATATATCATTCCATTTGGGCAGTGGGGGGTGCTTAATGTCTGAAGGAGTCGACTGAAGGCTTCTTGTCCTGTGATTGGTCCACTGATGGATACATCTATTTGATAAATATCTAATACATTTGATATTTGTCTAGTCTAGTGTGTTCATTAGATGGGTGAAATCCTCTTTCAGTGCCTCTGTGCCTGTTTTCGTAGGCAGTTAGCCTCTGGTATGCGTCCCATTAGCGTTAGCCACGCTTTTAGGCCTCTTTTCTTTTGGAAAGAATGATAAAAAAAATAAAAATAAAAAAAATTATATATTTTTTTTCCGACTAAGAGGTTGGCAGTCGACTACGGCTCCTTTCGACCGATTAGTCGACTAATCGACTAATAGGGGTCAGCCCTTGTATTTGTATATAAAAGAAAAGTGGGAGAAAGAGTTAGAAATAGAGATACCAGAGGAGGAATGGTATAACACATGTAAGACACAACAATCAACCACAGGATCAAGGATATGGAGGGAGTTTGGGTGGAAAAACATAATTAGATTCTTTATAACACCAGAAATACAGGGCAATTACACACCAGCAAAGAAACCATGTTGGAGGGAGTGTGGACAAGAAATAGCGAACCACACACACATATTCTGGAGATGTCAGTAAATAAGAAACTACTGGGAAGAGATAGGAGAGATAATAAATGAAATAATAGGATACGAAATACCCCAGGAAGGCCAAGTGTTGTATCTGGGGAACCTATCACAGGAAGGAATTCAAGGGGAAGACAAATACTTGATTAAGATACTAATAGTGGCAGCCAAGAAAGCTTTAACTAAACTGTGGTACAGGGTAGAAGCGCCGACGAAGGAACAATGGATAGAGATAGTAGAGGGGATACAGGAAATAGAGAGAATCACGCATTTGCTGAGGCTGCAAGAGGAGAAGTTTATTTATAAATCTTTCTCAGATTTGTCTCTGTTTTCTCCCCGTCCCAATTTAGTCGTTGTGCCAATTCCCCCCCCCCCCTCCCCTACCTGGTTGTTGTGCGCATGTTCTCCTACTGGTCGGTACAAGGGAGCCCTGAAGTATCCGCACGCTTCCTCCGACACGTGCAGCGACAGCCAGTGGCTCTCTTCTCACTTGGCAGCTAGGGCTCTCATTGGTGAAGTGTAATGCGTGGGAGGTCATGCTGCCTTCCTCAAGTCCTGCCTCCTCTGAGCAAGCGCCCAGACCTGACCTGTCCACAATGCCAGTTTCCCACCCACGGCTTCCCTCCCCCTAACCCAGCCAAACGAGTTAGTATAGCGATCAGCCCAAGCCAAGGCAATGCTGACTCCGGGAGTCGAGACCGCAGCCTCTTGCATTGGTGACAAGCGTAATCTCCGCTACGCCACCTGACCGCTTTGCAAGAGGAGAAGTTTGAATCGAAATGGGAAAAGTGGGAAGAATATAGGAGGGGAAGGAACGACATCACAGGGGATTGAAAAGGATACAAGGAAATGATTGAAAATGTAAATAAAGGATGCAAATATAGAATGGACCGAAGGACCCATGCCACACTTTCTTTTCTCATTTTTGTCTATCTGTTTTATTTTTATTTCTTGTTGATAAGTCTTTATATGCTGAAATGTATTGTCTATGTATGTTGTTGAAAAAAAATGAAAATAAAAACTTAAGTTAAATTGTTTTTTTTTCTTCTTTTTTTAAGATGTCATGTTCTACAGTATGACTTACTACTATAGGGTCTTCTTTATACCTGTATCACTGTACATATTAATACTACAATGCTGTACATGCATCTGATGAGCACTATTACTTAGTAGTATTTAAGTAGTATTTATATATTTTATACCCAGTTTAATCACATGTGCATTGTATGTTACTATTGTACTTTACTGTTACATTTGTACTCTGGTTAGATGCCAAACTTATTTTCATTGTAATGTACTTGTGCTGTATAATGACAATAAATGTGAATTTAATCTAATCAAATTTTCAGTCGCAAAGTGCTTTCACGCTACAGTACCTGTTGAATCTGTTTGCACACGGTCCTGTGCTGCCCTATAAGGAGCTGATGGGGCGTTTCTGTATGCAAATTCAGGTATACAGGAACATGCTTTCAGTTTAAGAATGAGTGACGTTCTTCATTCCCCCCACTTAGGTCCCGTTAGTATAGGTTTGTTTATTCCCCTTGTATTCCTTTTGTTTATTAAATCTGGTTTATTTATACATCTGTCTCCTGTGTCTGTCTGTTTTGCTGACGTTCAGGGAGAGGCTGTTCTCCTGACACCATTGCGCCAGGTCCTCTACCTCTTCCAGGTAGGCCCTCTCGTCGTTTGCAGAGATCAGGCCCACCACGACTGTGTCGTCAGAACACTTTATAATTGTGTTGTTGTTCCACTGTGCCACACAGTCATGTGTGTACAGCGAGTAGAGGAGGGGGCTCAGAACACAGCCCTGGGGGGCCCCTGTGTTGAGAGTGATGGATGAGGAGATGCAGTTGCCTGCTCTCACCACCTGGGGTCTTCCTGTCAGGAAGTCCAAGACCCACTGGCAGAGGTCATAGTTCAAGCCCAGGTCCCTGAGCTTGGCTACGAGTTTGGAGGGGACTCTGGTATTGAATGCTGAGCTGTAGTCGATGAATAGCATTCTCACATAGTTCCCCTGCCTTTTGTCCAGGTGTGACGCTGCTGTGTGCAGCACATGGGCTATGGCGTCCTCCGTGGACCTGTTGGGGCGATATGTTAATTGCAGGGGGTCCAGGGTGTTGGGGAGGGAGGAACAGATGTAGCCCTTCACTAGCATCTCTATGCACTTCATGGCTATGGAGGTGAGAGCTACAGGGCGATAGTCGTTGAGGCAAGCGGGCGTGGATTTTTTGGGTACAAGGATAATGGTGGACTTTTTCAGACAGGTGGGGATGACATACTGTTATAAGGACAGGTTGAATCAGTGGCGGCTCGCCACTAGGGGCGCACGGGCGCCGCCCCCCCTTCAGGCCCCTGGTTATATGAGAGTAGAACAAGAAAAATTATCTTTTTGCTTTTTGTTTTATAGCCCTATAAATAATATAAACATGTTTAAAATGAATAATATTTACTCATTTTAAGTATGTTTGTGTTTCCAATGCACAATATAACTTAATTTTACAAAGATTAATAATAGTTTTCCTGAACAGGAAGTGACGATTCTGTCTGATATAGACCTTTTCATTACCGTAGCCGCAGGCATTTCTCCTCGCCGTATTTCTCTCTGGGCTAGGCGCAATTGCGCCTGGAGTGCGCGTGCCCGCCGTGCACTGGTTCATCGCTGTATCCGTCGCAGCCACGCGCTGTGCGTTGAATATGATGTATTATGATGGAACTCGGGCGCTGGTTTGAAGCGACCTAGCAAGCAGCCGAGCGTCTAAAAGCTCTCTGATTGGCCAACGCGGTACTTTCCGTAACCGCAGTTTGCAACATGAGTTCAACAAAGTGAGTTTATGCTGTTGTTGTGTTGTGTGATGCAGATATTTGTCTTGGAGCGTGATGGCAAGTTCTTTCAACGGTTAGGCTTAGGCACTCTTTCAAAGTTGGTTAAGGTTAGAGTTTGTCTTAGAGCATGGCGATAGAACACCAGGTAGTTTGCAGGCTGTTCGAGGCGGACATGGACAAAGGCACTCACAGTACTTGTTGGCTATTAACAAGCTATATTATGGATGCAGTGTGGAGGGACATGCATGGACAATGGATGGACATCAACACAGGCTGGATGGACAATGCCATGGAGTGGATATACTTTATCAACAAGCCCTTCTGC
Organism: Notolepis coatsorum; assembly: GCF_963971535.1. Classification (NCBI taxonomy): domain Eukaryota; kingdom Metazoa; phylum Chordata; class Actinopteri; order Aulopiformes; family Paralepididae; genus Notolepis; species Notolepis coatsorum. The sequence goes on along the minus strand of NC_140180.1, from coordinate 72,297,543 downwards.
CAACAACAAGGTAGATTAGCGATCTTTCTCTCTCTCTCTCTCTCTCTCTCTCTCTCTCTCTCTCTCTCTCTCTCTCTCTCTCTCTCTCTCAGCCACTCAGATAACGCTTCTCTCTCTCTCTCTCTCTCTCTCTCTCAGCCACTCAGCTAACGCTGGCTTCTCTCTCTCTCTCTCTCTCTCTCTCTCTCTCTCTCTCTCTCTCTCTCTCTCTCTCTCTCTCTCTCTCTCTCTCTCTCTCTCTCTCTCTCTCTCTCTCTCTCTCTCTCTCTCTCTCTCTCTCTCTCTCTTCTTTTGGATTGAAAATACGTGGATTATGGCTTGTTCAATATCGTCTATGTTTGAATGAATGAATGAATGAAAACTTTATTAACAGATTGCAGAATGGGTACAATACAGTACGGCTCAATACACACAATTGTTAAGGGGATGCAGACCTGAGAAAGACGTTTGTCTTGTTTACATCAGGGTCCCAGATTTTCGATTCATATCGATAGTTTAATAGCTAGCCTTGGCTCGTTTAACAATATGCAAAATATGTGTACAGCCCTGTACTCATACTGAAGTTATTCTTGGTATATAATACTACATATACTAGGTCTGATTGTGTAACGAATCGATTCCACGTCGCGCTGTGTGTGAGAGAGAGAAGGAGAGAGAGGGAGAGATCTGCGTGTGTTTGGAGACGGAGCGAGTTTTGTTTCTAACTTTTCTATTTATATATTGTGTTTCAAGTTGTGAATTAGACTATACTTTATTTGACTGGTTGTGTGTTGTTGTAGTAACAGCTGAGCGACTCGTTCATAAGAGCCGATTCATTGCCGTGAGCGTGAGTCGAATCGCTCACGTCTCTTGCCATGAGTCGGTTGCGTGGTACTGTACATGTTTGCAAAATGTTTTGGTATAGCGCCCCTAGTGGAGAGAGAACCAGCAGCCGCTACTGGGTTGAATATGTCAGTGAATACCGGCGCCAGTTGGTCGGCACAGACTTTTAGGACGCGGCCGGGGATACCGTCCGGTCGTGCTGCCTTCCTGATATTCACTTTCTTAAAGGTCCTCCTCACCTCA
>NC_140180.1:72291478-72293978 GCF_963971535.1 Notolepis coatsorum | reverse complement strand
TGACTTATCTCAGTTAAACCATCCAAGACTGAGCAGACAACAGCACTCTACAAAAATAATATTTATTGAAGACTTGAAAGGGGGGGGGGGGGGGGGGGGGGGGAGTAAATCAAGGGCAAGGGACCCAGCGTGTCAAAGGTTGTGGGGGGGGGGGGGGGGGGGGGTGATGAGGGACACAAAGTCCAGGGAGAACTGACAGTCTGGCCAGGGGTTCCTCCAGCATTTGAGGAAGAATCCACAAAAAAGACGAATCACAGCAAATGGTCATCCAGCTCCAGTTCAAAGCAAATCTCAGCAAAAGTCTATGCATGACATGATAGAACAACAAGTCACAGCAAAGTGACTCAGAGTGTGTCAGTTCAGTTGGGGTCAGTCAAGCCAAAGGGGTGATGGAGTTTAAAACCTCTTAGATTTTGATAAAAATTTGTTGTCATTATACAGCACAAGTACAGTACAACACAAAGAGGTTTGGCATCCAACCAGAGTGCAAATGTAACAGTAAAGTGCAATAGTAATATACAATGTGATTAAACTGGGTATAAAATATATAAATGAACTCTATGTTGATTAATCATCTGTTTGTTTTTTTTATCTGTCCCCTGCATTGGTCTTAAATATTGGAACGCCTGTAGGGTCATTGTTATTTGGTGAGGTCTCTATTCATGTGAAGTATTGTTTTTGTTTTTATATTTGTATCTTGTTGTATGTTCCCTGCGCACACACTCACATATGCACACTTACATTCACTTCACTTCACAAGGACCACAATGGAAACAAGCTCTAGGGCTTTATTGTTTTTATCCTTTTGATCAATATTCTTTGTATTGTATTGCTCAACCTTGTTTTATTGTTTCAATAAAGACATAGTGCTGATTCCAGGTCAGCTAAAACAGGTGTTGACTGTGGAGTACCCCAAGGCTCTGTGCTGGGTCCGACACTCTTTTCTATTTACATTGTTCCCAAGCCACCTTATATGTATTCCATGTTTATGCAGATGATACTTTGATCTATCTAAGTGATCCTGCCAACAATTATCAGAATAATGTCAACCTGCTAAACTGCACAACATTTCCTGCAGCTAAATGCTGAAGAGACGCACATAGGTGATCATTGGTCATCGTGCAAATATCAAACAGTCTTGGTTCATTGTGACATTCAATACACATTGTAGAAATCTTGGTGTTATTAGTTATCAAAAGCTCAGCCTAGAGAAACATAGATCAATGTTTCAATCTTGCTTTCATCATCTCAGAAACATTTCAAGGATTAGACCCTTTCTTTCTACCAAAAACATATACATTTACTGGACTACTGTAATTCCTTGATCTCTGGCATTAGTATTAGTAAAAAGTTAAAAACTAAATCTCTCTCCTGCCTCCAGCTCATCCAAACCTCTGCTGCCTGGATCTTAGTTTGGAATTTCAGAGATCCTGGCTTCCCTACGCTATGGCTACCTGTTGCTTTTAGAATTAGTTTTAAGATATTACTGATTACTTACAAAACCCAGAGAGGCCTTGCCCCAAGTTATTGATCAGATCTCGTATAGGCCTTATGTCCCTTTCCGCTCCCAGAGATCCTCGGATGCAATGGTTCCTGGTTGTTCCGGGTTCCAGTTGATACAGAAAGGTGACGGACCATCTTGCATTCAGGGCTCCTAGACTTTGGGATTACCTGAGAGGAGGTCAGAGCTGCAAACTCTGTCTCGTCTTTTAAATCACTTTTAAACCCTCACGTTTAAAAATAAATAATGGCTTTTTAGTTTAGTCTCTGTTGTGCTTTAATCTGTTCTGTTTTTATTGTAAAGCACTTGTAAATGTAACTGTGTTTTTAGAGGTGCTATATAAATAAAGTGTATTATTAATATTATTATTATTGTTTTTATTATTATTATTATTATTATTATTATTATTATTATTATTATTATTATTATTATTATTATTATTATTATTATTATTATTATTATTATTATTATTATTATTATTATTATTATTATTATTATTATTATTATTATTATTATTATTATTATTATTATTATTATTATTATTATTATTATTATTATTATTATTATTATTATTATTATTATTATTATTATTATTATCATTATCATTATTATTATTATTATTATTATTATTATTATTATTATTATTATTATTATTATTATTATTATTATTATTATTATTATTATTATTATTATTATTATTATTATTATTATTATTATTATTATTATTATTATTATTATTATTATTATTATTATTATTATTATTATTATTATTATTATTATTATTATTATTATTATTATTATTATTATTATTATTATTATTATTATTATTATTATTATTATTATTATTATTATTATTATTATTATTATTATTATTATTATTATTATTATTATTGTTATTATTACATACAGTACACGTGTATTGTACAACCGCATGTATGTGGGTTTGTGTGAGCATGCCTGCCTACGTCTGTGCATGCGTATGCAATCAGTGCATGCGTG
>NC_140180.1:72282936-72291278 GCF_963971535.1 Notolepis coatsorum | reverse complement strand
GTGGAGAACACACTGACCTTTGCTCCTGTTCAGATAGAGATAATGATCCAGGGGCCTACAGACACACACATACACACGCACACTTATACGCACATACACACACACACACACACACACACACACACACACACACACACACACACACGCACACACACGCACACGCACGCACGCACGCACACACACACACACACACACACACACACACACACACACACACACACGCACTTATACACACAAAGGTATGCAAACTCATTTACACACCTGTACACATACATGGACAGTCTCTCACACACTTGTCAATATCAATGGTTTGTCATATTCTTTGTTGCATAAGAGAGAAGCGGGCTGTGCAATATGTTTAATATTCTATGCTAGGCTATTTATTTGCCAAGGAATGTAGTGAATGGCATTTTTGCATGGAAGAGAGAGAAAGAGAGAAGGGAAAACACACGTGGGTTCTCTGGAGGGTTGAGTTCTCAGCTGGTTTATTTTCATTGGCAGTTTGACTGAAGCTTAACTCCTCTTTCACAAATCACTCCCTTTCAAAGTGATGTGTAGCCTTAATATTAAACATATTAACCCCATCCCCTTCACAGAGAGAGAGGGAGAAAGAGAGAAAAGGAGAGAGAGAGGGAGAGAGATAGAGGGAGAGAGATGGAGGGAGAGAGAGGGGGGGAGAGAGATAATGAGAGAGAGAGAGAGAGAGAGAGAGAGAGAGAGAGAGAGAGAGAGAGAGAGAGAGAGAGAGATGGAGAGGAGATAGAGATGTGTTTCTCACTCACTCTGTCCACACTGTTTATTTGCAAGTGATCAGATGGTATTTGTGTGTCCAGACATCACCAGCGTATCTGCATGGGTCACTGTGGTAACGTTAGCTGCTTTTAACAGTAGTTGACACCCGTATAACAAGAGCTAACTGGAAAGTAATTAATAAGATAAGATAAGATATTCCTTTATTCATCCCCTTGGGGAAATTCAAGCATCATCGCAGCATGGGGGAGGGGGGGAGGGGAGGTACAGGTAGTAGAAGACATACAGGTACAGGTCACAGAATTATAGTACAGTGGAGAAGTAAAAATACAAATAGAATAAAAAGGCAGTATAAACAATATCCAATATAATTAACTATCTTCTAATTACATCTCTCATTACTCTAATTGAGTGTAATTGTAATTTTTCAAGCAGTTTCTAAAATCAGTCATTTAACTTTTACTTAAGTATATTCTGTTTGAAGTATTGTTGTACTTACATTTTAAATAGCATCTGTTACAAAGTAAAACAAAAAAGAAAAAAAAGTCAACCCTGTCAATTAGCAACGAGGAGCAGAACAACCAATTGGAGCTCAGTGTACAGAGATGGAGATCAGAGCCAGAAAGCAGAGCTGAATCCATCTGAATTCAACTCAGATGATGCTGAAGATGGTCTCTAAGAAATCACATTCTTACATGGGTTCTCACTTCGTTCTCAGTACATGTTCCCTACAGCAGAGGCGGATCCAGACCCAGATGTCGTCCTATCCGGACCCGGACCTATAAATTATTGAGAATTATTGAGAGGAAATCAGTATCTAGCTTCTTGTTTGACTCTGGAGAAGATAGGTAAATGCATTTCCCATAATGTTGGCATGTTCCTTAACTCGATCAGCGCCAGAACCAAGAAAAGTCGGGTTAACTCGCCAACCATTCAGCGCCAGACCCGAGTATAGTCGGATTTTCATCGTTATTTCTTTTATTTGATATTTTTATTCATTTCTCTCACACAGACCTTGGGGTTACCATAGGGAACCACTCTGAGATTGCTAGAGTGCAATACCGGCCACATCCGGGTAGGTGGCTGTATTGCCCACCCTTCGAAAACCTTTTTTTCACACCCGGTGTTACGTTTAATTCACTACGGGCGCAGTTTTATTGGTCAGGCGAGTCTAGTGGTTCACTCGATGACATTGAAGCGCGTCCAATGCCCCCGATGCATGTGTTGTGGTGGATTATGTTGGCGACACGATGGACACCAATACTGGAAATCGCGATTAGACAATTGGAATATTCTTCTTGGGGTACCTCCTAGTGAAGGTAAGGACTATATGACTCTCCTGCTTTGATCCAACCATGATTTCACATCGATCGCAACGACCACATGTAACGTACTCCAGAACGTATGCCGTTGGTGACGATCAACGCATCAAACCCCCCCCCCCCCCTTTCATGCATTCATGATGAAACATAATACCTATTATTTACATTCGATTTGGAAATAGTAGCGTGTCCAGGCGAGCAAAGCCAACGCTTTTAGTAAAATTCACGTTTTGCTCCATAGTGCCGTTTTCTGGAATTAACCAGGATCACTCTGAAACTATACTTATATTCACCACGGTATAACACGCGAACATATACATGAAAAAATATATATTTTTCACATATTGAACGATGGATAGTTGATGTCAAATAAGCCATAGTATTGTATCCTATAATATAGAATATAGATATAGCCCTGCAAACACCGCCACGCATTCCTATCTCTTAGAGTGGTGGCACAGTAGGAACAAAGATGCTCTAGGCCCGCGGTGTTGAATGAGTTAAAGATGTGTTGAGATTGTTTATTATAAAGTTGGTTGAGACTGTTATGATGTGTTGAGATTGTTTATTATAAAGTATGTGAAGTGGAGTTAACAAAAAAGCAGAGAAAGGCAAACTCAAAATACACTTTTAATAATTTTTTTTTTAATTAAGCACATTTTATCTATATTCTTGTCTGACTCTGAGAATATAGGTAAGTGCATTTCCCATAATGTTGGCGGGTTCCCTAAAGATGTGTTGAAATTGTTTATTTTATAAATGTGTTTGAGATATGTTGAGATTGTTTATTTAAACTACACTTTTTATTAAATTTTTGTCAAATTAAGCACATTTTTCAAAAGCTCTCTTATATAAGCTATTTTATTTTTAATATATTATTATTTACTTATTTACTTGATATGACATTGACATTGACATTTATTTATCATCATACTGGTTATTAGGGTGATGATGAAAACTGTCAATAAATATTGTTGAAATATTGAATTGTACTTTATTTATTTAATTTGACAGTGAGTTGTTGACTGCATACAGTCGTTGATACAACTACTAGGCCACTTCAATATATATGGCACTGAGACATTATGATGTTCCAGACCGTTGCTTGAGGAACTTTTCTCTAACTGGACCTCTTTTTATTGAATCCTGCCCTGCAGCAATCAAGAGCGCTAAAGGCGCACACATGTGCCTCAAACGTCTTTGCCTCAAGCAACCATATACTTACAAAAGCTTTAAGTTTGTCATTAACGACAGTAACCTACATGTATAATCTACACTCACTCAAGAGTCTGCCTTTCCCAACATCTCCAACTATTGCACAGGCCTGGGTAATCATAATCATCCATTCCACAAATGTTGCAATTGTCTGTACAATTGAACAAATTAAGAAAGAAATGTTTGGGGTGCTCAGCACAGAATTAATGCCTCCCTACATGGTAAAAATGGTAAATTAACTGCATTTATAAAGCACTTTTATCCAAAGCACTTTACAACTTGTGCCTCACATACACCCATTCACACACCAACGGCAGAGGCAACCATGCAAGGTGCCAAACTGCTCATCGAGGAGCAGTCAGGGGTTAGGTGTCTTGCTCAAGGACACCTCGACACGCTGCCGGGAGGAGTTGGAATATAACCGGGAACCTTCCAATTACTAGACGACCGCTCTACCTCCTGAGCCACTGTCATGTTGAATCTGCTTTACTTTGCTCATAACTTTATTTTGTATTTAATTAAAGTAACCAGATTTGAACTTTATATGGTATCATATTATATTTGAACTTCATATGTTATCATATTATATTTGAACTTTATATATGCTAACATATAATAAATTATTGAACTTTATATGTTATCATATTATATTTGAACTTTATATCTGCTATCATATTATATTTGAACTTTATATCCTATCATATTACAGTATATTTGAACATTATATCCTGTCATATTATATTCAAACTTCATATATGCTATAATATTTTATTTTAACTTTATATTATATCTAGTGCTGTCAAACGATTAAAATATTTAACTCGATTAATCACATGATTGTCCATAGTTAACTCGCGATTAATCGCAAATTAATCACATTTTTTTTTTTAATTTTTTTTTTACCTTAAACAGATCTTTTTCAAGTTCCAAGTTGTAATACTCTTATCAACATGCGAGTCAACAAATGCTTGCTTTGTGCAGCCATTTAACACAAAAGGATGACCCTCATGCATTGCAAATTTGCATCAAATTCAAAACAGAGTGATGCACAAAATAACTTAAAAGAAAATAATAATTTAAAACAATGAATAAAGTGTGCATGAAATAATAGGGGAAAGAAAACGTTAGGAACTTGTTACATTCACACACACAAGGGCTGATTAATCACACACCCCCCTCTCTCCCTCACACACACACTCTCCCAGCTCTTTTTCTCTTTTGCCCCTTCCTCATCTCTCTCACCCCCCTCTCTCTCTATATCACACACACACACACACACACACACACACACACACACACACACACACACACACACACACACACACACACACACACACACACACACACACACACACACACACACACACACACACACACACACACACACACACACACACACACACACACACACACACACACACACTTCAGAAACAAACATAGTATCAATGAGAGCATCAATAATACACCTGAGTGAAGTCTAGTAAAAAAAAAAAAAAAAAAAAAATTTTTTTTTTTTTAGTTAATCTTGAGTTAAAAAAAATTGTGGCATTAATAGAATCGGGAGTTAACGCGATATTAACGCGATATATTTGACAGCCTTAATTATATCATATTATATTTGACCTTTAAATATGCTACCATATCATATTTTAACTTTATATATGCTATAATATCATATTTTAACTTTATATATCCCATTATATTATCTTTGGATTTTTAACTGTTACACTGCTGAACGGCATGCTGGGTACAACTCTCTAGCTAGCCAGGTAGCATAACAGGTAGCATAACAGGTAGCATAACAGTCTGTCTGGGAGAACAGAAAAGATAGAGAAAAAGAGAGAACGCAGATGTTACACTTTGTTTCAATAAGCTCAAACATTTCAAGCATCAGTGATGTAACTGTAAATAACCTTAGCCTGGTCCGACTCCCAAATATCTAGCTTGTAGCAATGACAGCAGCCAGCTAGCTCCCTTGTTTGATTATCTCACATTCGCTAAAACAAAACCATACGTGGAAGTTCAGACATTTCAAGCATCAACAATGTAACTTTCAAGTTTCAAGTTTCAAGTTTCTTTAATAGTTGTCATACAGAAGTACAGAATACTTTTATACAAAATGCTTCTTACTGTTACGCTCCAGAGACTGTGCTAGACAAGATAAGTATGAAATAAAATAGTATAGCATGTAAAATAGAAGTAAAAATAGAGGTCACAGTGTTCAGTATAGACATATGTACAATGTTCGATGCAGAATAGAAGTAACTGAGTTACCATACAATATACAATATACTATGCAATGTACTAATATACAATACTATATAGTGCAAAGCATAAATGGGATGAGGTACGATTTAGGTAAAATTTACAGTAAGGTGTACGAGTTGTAGTGCAAATCCTTTACCAATAAATATAAAGTGTGTTTAGGTGATCTAAAGTGTGGAGAGTGGGTGCTGCAGTGTGTTGTTTGTTTAAAGTGAGTGTGTGCGTGTGGATGTGTGTGCTGTGTGCATTTGATGGTTGTTGCATAGTGTTTATTGTTCGTTGAGCAGCCTGATGGCCTGGGGATAGAAGCTTCTTCTGAGTCTTTCTGTGCTCGCCTTGAGACTCCGGTATCGCTTGCCTGACCGCAGCAGTTCAAAGAGGCAGTTGTTTGGGTAGCTGGAGTCCTTGATGATTCTCTTAGCCTTACCCCTGCACCGCTTGTTGTAAATGTTCTGGAGGGTGGGAAGCCCCCCTCCAATTGTGCGTTCGGCTGAACGTGTCACTCTCTGTAGTCTGCTTCGGTCTTGTGCAGTGCTATTCCCAAACCAGGAGGTGATGTTGCCAGTCAGGATGCTCTCTATTGTACATGAGTAGAAGTTCTTAAGGATCTTCTGACTGACTTGGAACTTCCTTAGGCGCCTGAGGAAGTAGAGGCGTTGTCGTGCCTTCTTCACAACACTGTCAATGTGTGTGGTCCATGTCAAGTCCTCGGATATGTGGGCTCCGAGGTACTTAAAGCTGTTCACTCTCTCAACCGGTGCCCCGTCGATGCTGAGGGGGCTGTAGTCCCTGACCCCCGACCTCCTAAAGTCCACAATCATCTCCTTTGTTTTGCTGACGTTCAGGGAGAGGCTGTTCTCCTGGCACCATCCCGCCAGGACCTTAACCTCCTCCAGGTAGGCCCTCTCGTCGTTTGCAGAGATCACGCCCACCACTACTGTGTCGTCAGCAAATTTGATGATTGTGTTGTTACTCCGCTGAGCCACACAGTCGTGTGTGTACAGGGAGTAGAGGAGGGGACTCAGAACACAGCCCTGGGGGCCCCCTATGTTGAGGGTGATGGATGAGGAGGTGCAGTTGCCTGCTCTCACCACCTGGGGTCTGCCCGTCAGGAAGTCCAAGACCCACTGGCAGAGTGAATTAATGAATTTTTCAGAATGAATGCTTTTGTTTCTGGAAATAATATTAGCCTGGTTGGACTCCCAAATATCTAGCTGTTTGCAATGACAGCGATCTTCAATTAATAGTCTAATAGTTCCCAGTTTTGTGAGTTTTTGTAGTGTTTATGACAACTAGAATGTGTTGTGCTAACAGCTTAGCCAAAGCTGTTTTATTTTTCCAGCAGAGAGTGAGAGTGTCACATCAAACAAACGTCACCACAATGATGATCTTGTGAATTATGCTACACATTCCTGTGTCTAAACCACTACACCAACGTTAACATTAGCTAGCTTGCTGCAGAGTTGGTAACCTTAGGTAAGAAAAGCTTATTGATAATGTTACGTTTTGCCGTTAGGCAAATTGATTAGTTGAGCTAAATGGATTAGTTTAACTATCAGCTAACTTTAGCCGCTCTGATGCATTTTCGTCACTCTGGATTTGATGTCGTCGTTATGTGTCACTTTGTGAGTGATGCAAAAGACTCACAAAACTTTTCAAAACTTTGAAATCCTATTTGAGCACCCAGAGCATCCAGACTGAAAGACATCCGTATTTATCCAATTGGAATCGCATATCAAACCACCTCCAAATGTGGTTTGGATCAGATTAGCAAAAATCGCATTTCATGTGGTTCTTTGCTGTACAGACTGTCTAAAATAAATCTGGATACAATCTGGATATGCAAAAAAAAAAAAAAAAAAAATTTGGGCTGGCAGTCTGAACACAGACATAGACAGAGTCTGTTGTGAGAATCAGAGGAAGACGTGTATCGACGTTAAAAGTTCACATTCTCTATCGCTGAAAGGTTAGCGTCTGCTATTCCCTGCTGTGGGAAATACTATATAGCAACATTAATTCTCACTGACTCGCAAATGGAATGATTGAGGAACTTTCAAAGGGACTTTGTCATCTTGTCCCATTGGCCAGAGTGAGGGGAAAGCTTGCGGTACACAGGGAATTCTCTGAGACGTGTGTGGGACGGAAGTCTCCCAGAGCACTCCTGAGCGTACGGGGTTAGCACAACAGCACCGGCCTCCTGCACTCTTTCATCTGGCTGTTTCAACATCCCCTCATCCCCTCATCCCTTCCATTCCACTCCACGTCCACTCTTAAACAAATCCTCTCCTTTCTGACATCCCCTTAACTCTTAAACAAATCCTGCCTTATGTGGGCGCCCCTGCATTCCCTTATGGTCCAGACAATACCCCCTCGAACACACACACACACACACACGCGCGCACGCATGCACATGTATGTGTGCATGCACACGTACACACGCACGCACACAAACTACTTCATTGGAATCCATTGAATCATTCATGTGGATTGACATATTAACTGAGGTTGGATATGCTTTGGATGACATCAACACACACACACACACACACACACACACACACACACACACACACACACACACACACACACACACACACACACACACACACACACACACACACACACACACACACACACACACACACACACACACACACACACACACACACACACACACACACACACACACACACACACACACACACACACACCACACACACACACACACACCACACACACACACACACACACACACACACACACACACACACACACACACACACACACACA
>NC_140180.1:72240436-72275436 GCF_963971535.1 Notolepis coatsorum | reverse complement strand
GGCAGCACAGGACCGTGTGCAAACAGATTCAACAGGTACTGTAGCGTGAAAGCACTTTGCGACTGAAAATTGTATTAGATTAAATTCACATTTATTGTCATTATACAGCACAAGTACATTACAATGAAAATAAGTTTGGCATCTAACCAGAGTACAAATGTAACAGTAAAGTACAATAGTAACATACAATGCACATGTGATTAAACTGGGTATAAAATATATAAATACTACTTAAATACTACTAAGTAATAGTGCTCATCAGATGCATGTACAGCATTGTAGTATTAATATGTACAGTGATACAGGTATAAAGAAGACCCTATAGTAGTAAGTCATACTGTAGAACATCTTAAAAAAAAAAAAAAAAAAAAAATTTAACTTAAGTTTTTATTAAGTTATTATTTTTCAACAACATACATAGACAATACATTTCAGCATATAAAGACTTATCAACAAGAAATAAAAATAAAACAGGTAGACAAAAATGAGAAAAGAAAGTGTGGCATGGGTCCTTCGGTCCATTCTATATTTGCATCCTTTATTTACATTTTCAATCATTTCCTTGTATCCTTTTCAATCCCCTGTGATGTCGTTCCTTCCCCTCCTATATTATTCCCACTTTTCCCATTTCGATTCAAACTTCTCCTCTTGCAAAGCAGTCAGGTGGCGTAGCGGAGATTGCGCTCATCACCAATGCAAGAGGCTGCGGTCTCGACTCCCGGAGTCAGCATTGCCTTGACTTGGGCTGATCGCTATACTAACTCGTTTGGCTGGGTTAGGGGGAGGGAAGCCGTGGGTGGGAAACTGGCATTGTGGACAGCGACGCCTACAGGTCAGGTCTGGGCGCTTGCTCAGAGGAGGCAGGACTTGAGGAAGGCAGCATGACCTCCCACGCATTACACTTCACCAATGAGAGCCCTAGCTGCCAAGTGAGAAGAGAGCCACTGGCTGTCGCTGCACGTGTCGGAGGAAGCGTGCGGATACTTCAGGGCTCCCTTGTACCGACCAGTAGGAGAACATGCGCACAACAACCAGGTAGGGGAGGGGGGGGGAATTGGCACAACGACTAAATTGGGACGGGGAGAAAACAGAGACAAATCTGAGAAAGAGAGATACAAAAAAATGTATAAATAAACTTCTCCTCTTGCAGCCTCAGCAAATGCGTGATTCTCTCCATTTCCTGTATCCCCTCTACTATCTCTATCCATTGTTCCTTCGTCGGTGCTTCTACCCTGTACCACAGTTTAGTTAAAGCTTTCTTGGCTGCCACTATTAGTATCTTAATCAAGTATTTGTCTTCCCCTTGAATTCCTTCCTGTGATAGGTTCCCCAGATACAACACTTGGCCTTCCTGGGGTATTTCGTATCCTATTATTTCATTTATTATCTCTCCTATCTCTTCCCAGTAGTTTCTTATTTTCTGACATCTCCAGAATATGTGTGTGTGGTTCGCTATTTCTTGTCCACACTCCCTCCAACATGGTTTCTTTGCTGGTGTGTAATTGCCCTGTATTTCTGGTGTTATAAAGAATCTAATTATGTTTTTCCACCCAAACTCCCTCCATATCCTTGATCCTGTGGTTGATTGTTGTGTCTTACATGTGTTATACCATTCCTCCTCTGTTATCTCTATTTCTAACTCTTTCTCCCACTTTTCTTTTATATACAATCAGGGCTGACCCCTATTAGTCGATTAGTCGACTAATCGGTCGAAAGGAGCCGTAGTCGACTGCCAACCTCTTAGTCGGAAAAATAATTTTATTTTTTTTTATTTTATTTTTTTTATCATTCTTTCCAAAAGAAAATAGGCCTAAAAGCGTGGCTAACGCTAATGGCACGCATACCAGAGGCTAACTGCCTACGAAAACAGGCACAGAGGCACTGAAAGAGGATTTCACCCATCTAATGAACACACTAGACTAGACAAATATCAAATATTTGACATTTATCAAATAGATGTATCCATCAGTGGACCAATCACATGCTTTTGCAGAGGACAAGAAGCCTTCAGTCGACTCCTTCAGACATTAAGCACCCCCCACTGCCCAAATGGAATGATATATATAAAAAATATATATATATATTATACTTTTTTAATTTTTTTGTCGACTAATAGTCGACTAACGGCAAATTTTGGCCAATCATAGTCAACTATCCAAGTCAGGGACAGCCCTAATACAATGTTGTATTTCCCTTACTGTCCATTATTGCCTGATATAGTGCTGATATCACCCTCCCCTTCCTTCCTTCGTATGATTTTACCATTATCTTAATTACCCCATTCTGTTCTTTGTCTCTGTCTTGCTTTATTTCCTTGTTATAGTAATCTCTAATCTGTAAATATCTAAAGTGGTCCCTATTCTCTAGTCCGAATCTTTCTTAAAATTTTTGTAGAGTCTGCATCTCCCCTCCTTCTATCATTGTACATATTGCTGTTATCCCCCGCCCGTTCCCTTCTTTTGAACCCATGGTCTTCTATCCCTGGTTTGAATTTGTTGTTGTGTGTTATCCATCTCAGTATCTTGGATTCTTTTTCTAGCTTGTATTTCTTTACTATTGTGTTCCATATGTTTATAGTGAATTTGGTAATTGGGTCTAGTAGTTGTTCCTGTCTTCTGAACAGCTCTCTATCTCTTATCAGTGCCTGCACTTTGAATCCCTCTCTTTTGGTTTCTACATCTTTCCATTTGGCCTCATAATTCACATTGCACCAGCATGCTACTGTTTTAAGCTGTGCTGCATATAGCTTTCTAAACTGGGTACTGCCTGTTAACAGAATCCGGCTATAGGGCGACAATAATGTGGTCAAGAGGCATGGTTTCCAGTCTTTGGCCTTTAACTGGCTTGATGTGTTTATTCACAGAGTGGGATCATTTTCACATGAGTCCTCTCTTACTGAGGGAATGGGGGAGATAAAGAAGGTGGAGGAGACACAGGTACTTATACTCGTCATCTAGTAGTACTCCAGAGTATCTCCGCCTAGAACGCCCTCCAGTGGACACAGATATACATGCAGGTAGACAGACACTAGTGTGAACGCAGTTACATAATTATGCAGTTAGACATTTACTAACAATCCCACACAGAGTCTCTAGCTTCAACACTGCCATTCCTCCTTTTTCCTTTGGTAGTTGTAGAGTCACATATCCCCCCAAAGTAATCTTGATATCTGTCTGTCCCATTCCCTGAATTGTTTTTGTGGTATTAATATAGGTAGAGACTGAAATAGGTATAATAACCTTGGTAATATGTTCATCTTAATGATTTCGATCCTTGAGCTGAAATCTAGGGGCATTACTGTCCATCTTTCTAGGTCTCTCTTGATTTTCTGATTGATCTGTGTATAGTTTGCATCGTATAACCCCTCCACCCCTCTTGTAATGTTCACCCCTAGGTACTTGATCCTGTCCATGTCCCATTTAATTTTGTATTTTTCTTTGATCTCTATCGTTGGCGTGTAGTTCAATGCTAAAGTCTGTGTCTTCGTCACGTTGAGTCTATATCCTGAGTAGTATCCATATTCTATCAGTAAATCCATCAGTGTCGGAAAGCTTGTGTTGTGTCTGGTTGTCTCATACTATCACGTCGTCTGCGAACAGTCCCAATTTATGTTCTGTTCCCCTTATCTCCACCCCTTTAATGTCTTTGGTCTGTCTAATTAGTTGAGCCAATGGTTTGATGAATACATCGAAGAGCATCGGCGAAAGACAACAACCCTGTCTGGCAGCAGAGCATGTGAGCGGCGCGGAGCGGCCAAGAAATCCGCTCTTCGCTCTGGACGGCTTATTTCCGCTCTCATTCGCTCATGTTGCCCCCCCCCCCCCCCCCCAAGCCGCTCTACGCTCGCTCGCTCAGCGCTTTCAACCATTCTACTAGCTGTCTAGCTTTACTATGCTAATGTACACTAGCCTAGCCGCAATGCTAAGTGTTTATACTGGCAGATCCCATTCACGTTAGCATGTAAGCTAACAACATCAGCGCTCTTTTTGTGAGACTAAACTCTCCGCTCTTGGTGGTACATTGTGTTGATGTTGGTTTCGTTTCATCAATAAATGAGGCAGAACACAGTGAATGTATAATTTTTTTTATTGCACTTTGTTTGTTTCTTGCTGAAAATAAATGTTGTTAAATAGTTCCCGAGGTGATTTAAAGATGGCGGATTTCTGTTTTGACTTAGCAGGATGTGTAGTGACTAGTGACGGTTCATCCTTCTGATTGGTTGAAAATGGCCTTCATGTTTGAACTACATCGCCACCTATTGCTTTGGCATTGTACTACATGTATATTACATCAGTTTAAACCACTGTGTGATCATGTGCAATGAGCGGCTGGGAGCGGCTCGGAGCGGAGGAGAGCTCTCGCTCCGGAGTCACACATTTTAAAGCCCACTCCGCGCTCACTTCAAAATCCACCCGCTCCGCTCACATGCTCTCTCTGGTAGCTCTCTCTAGTTTAATCCGGTCCGTCAAACTACCATTTACCTTAATCCTAGCCATCGGTTCTTGATATAATGCCCTAATTGTTTTCATAGCGTTTTTGTCTAATCCAAATTTCTCCAATACTTTATATAGAAATATCCAGCTTACACTGTCGAAAGCTTTTTCTGCATCTAGGGCTAGGCTAACTAATACTGCACTTCCTCCTTCCTTTTGTATCTCTGCTACCACCTGCACTTGCTTCCTTATGTTATCCTGTGTCTGTCTTCCTTTAATGAATCCGGTCTGGTCTTTGTCTAATATCTGTCATAAATGTCTCAAATCTTTTGGATATTATTGATGTATACATCTTGTAATCTACATTAAGTATGGACACAGGTCTGAAACTGCTACATAGTTCTCTATCTTTCCCTTCTTTTGGAATTGTAGTAATTATGGCCTCTTTCCATGAAGGTGGCATTGTGCCTTTTTTTGGCATTGTGTGTCTGAATGCTGCTTCTAATATGGGGCTCAGTTCCTGTCTAAATGTTTTGTAGAATTCCGAGGGGAATCTGTCGCTACCTGGTGACTTACTACTCTTTGCTTTACTGATCGCATTCCATACTTCCTGTTCTGTGATCTCTGCATTTAATATTTCTTTCTGTTCCTTCCCTATCGATGGTAGATAAAAATTTTCAAAACATTTCTCTATCTCCTCTTCTCCTGCCGCTATCGGTTGTGTGTATAGTTTCTTATAATATTCTTCAAATGTCTTCGCTATTTCAGCTGGTTCTCTCAGTATTTTGTTTGTGTTTGTGTCCCTTATTGTGTGTATTGTGTTCAGTTTTTGTTGTGTACTGATTCGTCTAGCTAAAAGTCCCCCTTCATAGTATGTCTGCTCTTTGTTTATCTTTCCTCTAACTTCCTTTACCTCTCTAAGTGTCTTTTGGTTCTTTGAGCTTTGGTGTTCTTTCTCTAATTCTTTCAGTTTCTTTATCAAGTTCTGGTATGTCTCTATTCTAGCCTTCTTGAGTAATGCCGTCTTTGCTATACATTTTCCACGTATGACTACATTTAGTGCATCCCATAAAATGTTTGGGTCTACCTCTCCATTATCATTTTCTTCTCTGTATCTAATTATGTCTTCCTTTACTTCATTAACCAAACCTTTGTTATTTAATAGTCCTACATTCAGTCTCCAAACTGTATTTCTCCGTCTACTTTTAAGATTCACTGTCAGATATATTGCGCTATGATCTGATATGTCCGTTACCCCTATCCTGCATTCTTCTACCCTGTATCTGTCCCCTGTCATGAGAAAATAGTCTATCCTTGAATATGTTGTGTGTGGATGCGAATAATGTGTGTTTTCTCTATCTAGTGTGTGCATTGCTCTCCATATGTCCATGATTCCTAATTTTGCCATTTGTATATTCATATATTTGCTAATGTTTGTCCTCCATTTCTTTGTGCTTGTCGTGTCTATGTCATAGTTCAGTACTACATTGAAATCACCTGTACAGATCAGGACCCCTTCCCCTTCCAACGCTATGATATCAAAGATCGTTTCAAATAGATATTTCTCACTTTCTGGTGGAGCATACACATTCACTAGTGTTACCATTTGACCTTCCATTTTCCCCTTGACCATTACATACCTCCCCTCTTTATCCCTTATTTCCCTGATCATTTCAAACTTCACTGTGTTCTTAATTAGTATAGCTACTCCTCTTCTAAGGTTCTGTTTAAAAGAACTATAGAACAGATTTTCATACCCGAATCTGTTCAGCTTTTCATGTTCTTGTGATATTAGATGTGTTTCTTGTAAGAAGATGACATGCGCCTCCTCTTTCTTAAGTTTCGTCATCACCTTACTCCTCTTGATCGGATTATTACCCTTAACTTGTGTCATATTTCTTTTCCAATTGTTTTCCCGTTCTACCTCTGCTATCTCCGTCTGATTTACATACATATAACCATAATAAACATTAACATCCACATTAACACTTGGAACTTCCATGGTATTTGAGGGTCTCACTCGTACCCCTCTTTCCCCCACTGGTGGGTGGGGAGTAGTGGCTCTCCTAGTGAGAAGGCTCCCCCTAGTGGCTAAAAAATGTCACTTTCATGTTCCCGTCTAATTGTATTATGCGTCACGTGTAATCCTGTGGTTCTTTCATGTCCGTCTCAATATATCTCTTGAATCCCCATGTCCTTTTTTATAACTTTCGGTATAATTATCTTGTATGTACTTTACCATCTTCTCCTTGCTTAAGTCCTTTTCATGTTTTCATCTTCTTGTATTGTGTGTGTCATATGTATATCAGTCTAATATGTCTTGTGTCTCCATGTCCTTTTTTTTAATAACTTTTGGTATAATTATCTCGTATGTACTTTACCATCTTCTCATTGCATCCGTCCTTCTCCTGTTTACCTCAATCTGTATTGTACGTGTATTGTACTTCACCGTGTCCCCTCTCGTCTCCTCTCTGCCCCTCTCCTCCGTGTCTTTGCGTCTTCCTTCTCAGTTGATCTGCTTTGAATCGATTCAGATCCCCTTCACCTTCCCGTTCTCCTCGCCTTTTCCTCGTCCCTCGACCCTGGTCCATCTCCTCGCTCTCTCCAACCTCTGCAACAGCATCGGTCTATCCTCTTCTCCTTCCGGCACCTTCCATCCTCTTTGGTTCATGTCCCTCACCGCGTCCCGCATGTCGCTGTACACCTTTGCGCTTCATTCCAATGGACCTTCAGCGTGGTCATTGGTGATTGAAACCTGATTCCTTTTTCCTTCAGAGTCTTTTTTATCTGAACGTAGCTCCGACGCTTTACCGCCACCTCTGTTGCATAGTCATGGTCGAAGGTTACTTTCTGTCCCTCCACCTCCATCTTCGTCTGCCAGGCTGCTCTGAGGATGTTTTCTTTGACTTTGAATTCCAAGAAATTAACTATAACTGCTCTCGTGGTTTGTCCAACCGCGGCTTCGGCGCCAGTGTCTTGTGTGCTCTTTGAATCCCTGTCTTGTCTAGTTCTGTCATCTTCAATTCTCTTCGAATTAGGTTGTCTACATATTTGATCATAGTTTCCTTCATCCCTTCTTTCAGTCCCCATATTCGTATGTTGTTTCTCCTCGACCTCCTCTCCAAGTCCATTAACTTTTCTCTCAATATGTTCTGTTGTTCGAGCGTCTCCTTTAGAATATATTGTATTTCTGTAGTCCATTCCTCCGTTTCAGCCGTCCTTCCTTCCAACATCTTTATGTCTTTCTCTTGTTCCTGTAGTTTTCCATCCATTGCCTTGAGTCCCTTATCCATTTCCTCTCTGAGCTCGTCCTGACCTTTCTTTAACTCTTCCCTGAGTTCATCGATGCTGTTTTGGATATTCTGCGTGCTCGCCTGGATAGCCATTGCGTTAGCTTGTATGCTAGTTTGAAGGCTAGTTTGTAGCTCTTGGTTAGCTGTTGCGTTAGCCTGTTGGCTAGTCAACGCGCTATCTTGTATGTTCTGCGTGTTAGCTTGTACGCTAGCTTGTATGCTAGTTTGTATGCTAGTTTGTATAGCTTGGATAGCCTTTGCGTTAGCTTGCATGTTAGCTTGTAGCTCTTGGATAGCCTTTTGGTTACTCACCGCTTGTAGCTCTTGGTTAGCAGCTTGTACGCTAGCTTGTATGCTCGCTTGTATGTTCGCTTGTATCGTCGCTATCCAGGCGGGTTCCACAGGCTCCACGTCTAGCTGTCTTCCTGCATCATGCTCGCCTGATCTACCTCCTCCGCCATTTCCTCGTATCGAGATCTTTCCTGTGTTTGTACTTCTTCTGGGGTCCTTTTTTTCTCACTCTTTCTCGTGTTCATCCTTCCTTTTCTCTTATACTGTATCCTTGAATTGTCACTTTTTCTTTTGTTTTAGTTAGTTTTACTTCCCTTTTTCGATGTTTTTTGACAGAGAGCTCTGACACTGGTCAACTACCCACACATCTCAAAACCGGAAGTCTCCAGAACATGACATCTTAGCATGACATCTTATTTAGTAGTGTCAATACGGGTACAAGGCCACCCAGAAAAGGCAGCATTGGACGAGATAACAGGAGAGTTTTTAACATGGTTAAACTCACTCCCTCAAGGAGAGGAGCGCACAGTGGCTGAAGTGAAAAAGAAATGAGCTCATGTGAAATCAGAGTCCAAAGAAAGACAAAACACAAAACACAGTAGAGAGATGCTGGCCACTGGAGGAGGAACAGCGGGCTCAGGGTTGTCTGAGATGTGTCAGCTGCTCCAAACACATCCAGCGTCTTTTCAGCAGTCCGATGATGCGCTCGACGGTGGAGCGAGGGCACGCGTAGCTCTCATTGTAGACCACCTCCTGCTCCGTCTGGGGGTTGGTGAGTGGGGTCAATCAAGGGGCATATCCGTGCATATCTGCGATCTCCTAATAAAACAAGTCATTAGAATAATAGAAGCCTACTGTTGCTGGAACGATTCATGATGCACATATACTATATATATATATATATTTTTTTTTTTTTTTTTTTTTTTTATCCTTTATTTATCCAGGAATGTCCCATTGAGATACAAGATCTCTTCTTCCAGGGAGTCCTGACCAACACAGCACACAACAAGTTTCAACATAAAACAGGGCATTTAAACAAAAAACATACAATTCAAATATAAATACAGAGGGTCATTTGTGCAGTGGCAAGGAGCATAATCACATCAACAATAGCATCAGGTAAAACAGTTACATGTTTCATAAAGGGCTAATCGTAGCATACCTTTAAAATCATTCACAGTAGGAAGTGCCTGTAGACAAAGTTTCACTTGCAGCGTATTCCATAAAAAGGGAGCATAGTGGGAGAATGCAGCTTTAACAAGCTCTGACTGCATCAAAGGAACATTTAACAGCATCCCATTTGCTGCTCGTCTGGTATTAAAAAAGCAAGTATAAAAGGACAGAAGTCTGGAGATATATAAGGGCAGCTTACCTAGCAATGACTTAAGGATAAAAATCAACATGTGTGATTGTCTTCTTTGGTACAGAGAGGACCATCCTAATGACTGATACAAAGTGCAGTGGTGGGTGCGAGAGCCTGCACCTGTTACAAAACGTATGGCAGTATGGTAC
The DNA here is from genome assembly GCF_963971535.1 of Notolepis coatsorum. Classification (NCBI taxonomy): domain Eukaryota; kingdom Metazoa; phylum Chordata; class Actinopteri; order Aulopiformes; family Paralepididae; genus Notolepis; species Notolepis coatsorum. The sequence continues at coordinate 72,265,907 of NC_140180.1, read as the reverse complement.
GCAGAATCCAGCTTTTTAAGCAGGGAGGAAGGAGCATGCATATAGATTACATCGCCATAGTCTAATACAGGCAGAAAGGAACTCTGCACAATTCTCTTCCTGGCTTCAGACGGGAAACATTTCTTTAACCGGAAGAAAAAGCCCAGTTTAGGTCTAAGTTTTCTCAGTAGGTTCCCAATATGAACATCAAAGGCCATCTTTTCATCAATCCATATGCCCAGATATTTATAGGATGCTACTTTGTCAAGGCATGTCCCTTCCAGTGTCAGAATCGGGGGGACAGCTGTATTAGCTCGAGAGCGAGAGAAGGTCATGTACGTGGTCTTTTTTGCATTAAGGACCAGTCTTAGCCTTAGCAAGGAGTGTTGTAGTGTATTAAAAGCATCCTGTAGAAGCTCTATGGCCTGAGTTAAAGAGGAAGCCACTGTGTAAACAACTGTATCATCGGCGTATAAATGAAAACGTGCTGGGTTTATCCCATTTCCTAGTTCATTTATAAAGATGGAAAATAAGACAGGGGCCAAAATAGAACCTTGTGGAACACCTTTGTTTACAGTAAGAGCAGCTGAGGTATAATCTTCTACTGAAACACACTGAGTTCTTTCAGATAGATAGTTTTTAAACCAGCTCAAAGCCATTTTACCAAGACCTATGCAGCCAAGCCTTTGCAGTAGCAATGCATGATCCACAGAATCAAAAGCTTTAGACAGATCAACAAACAATGCTGCACAGTGTTTTTTCTTGTCCAGTGCTTCAATTATGTCATTTGAGACTAGCATAGTCGCTGAAGTAGTACTATGGCCTGATCTGAAGCCTGACTGAGACTCGTTAAGAATATTATGGTCAGTTAGAAACTTTTTCAGTTGTTCGTTTACAAGAGATTCAAAGACTTTGGCCATTACAGACAGTCTGGAAATAGGGCGATAATTATTTAGGTCAGAGGGGTCTCCGCCCTTTAACAAGGGGAGAACCATGGCCGACTTCCATGAGCTAGGTAATTCACCAGCACAAAGACTGAGATTCAAAATAGAGGTTATGGGTTCTGCAATCAGACCTGCAGCAACTTTGAAGAAGAACGGCTCTATCTTGTCTGGGCCTGAAGATTTCTTTACATCTAGGCTCATTAAAGCTTTGTGAACCTGAGAGGTCAAGATGGGGGCAAAGGTGAACAGTTGATCAGGGTCAAGTGGCGGAGGACCTGGCTCTCCTTCTGCAGCGATCATCCCTGAGTTGCTAGAATCAAAGATTGAGCCAGCAGAAATAAAATGATTATTAAAGCTGTCTGCAATATCCATTTTGCCCTTGATTTCACTCTGATTTACCCTTAAGAGATCAGGAAGGCTGTTTGGAGTGATAGAACCTGAGGAGGATTTAACAAGTTTCCAAAACTTTGCAGGGTTATTCAAATTGTCATGAATTGCATTAAGATAGTAGGCACATTTAGAGTTTTTAATCAGCTTAGTGCATTTGTTTCTTAGTGTCCTATACAGATTCCAATCTAATGGAATATTCGATTTCTTTGCTTTAGCCCAGGCAGTGTCTCTCTGTCGAATGAGAGAGGACATAGAATCATTAAACCAGGGGTTATCTTTACCGCTTATCCTAGATGTCCTAAAAGGAGCGTGCTTGTCACATATAGCCAAGAAGGTGGATTTAAAATAATTCCATGCTAACTCAACATCGGTCATAAGTGAAACAATGTGTAAATCACTATTAAAAACATCATGTAGAAACGCTTGCTCATCGAAATGTTTGAATCGTCTCTTATGAATGAAACGTGGCTTTCCTTTAGGGACCTTACAGGTTCTCACACAAGCAATTGCGCAGTGGTCGCTTATATCATTACAAAACGTGCCTACTGCGGAGAAACGGTGAGGTGCGTTTGTAAGAATAACATCAATCAAAGTGGACTTCTCTAAATCTTTTTGGTTTAACCGAGTTGGCGAGTTAACTAGTTGCACCAAGCAGAGAGAGTCACAAGTGTCCTTGAAAGAGTTTTGTAAATCCGTTTGCCAGTCCCAGTTTAGGTCTCAGAGTAGAACCATCTCGGATTTAGTCCAGTTATGGAGAAGATTGGAGAGTATGTTCGTGGCTTCGCTTGTGGCAGCGGGCGGGCGGTAGCATCCGACCACTATAATGTCTGAACCATTTGGGAGCGATAGTTTAATTACAGAGAGTTCAAAGCATTTCGGTTTTGTTAGGGATTCGATGCAGGTGCAGTCTAAATGGTTTTTAACATAAATTGCAACCCCGCCCCCTTTTCCCACACGGTCTGTTCTAAAGACATTGTAATCTTTTATATTTATCATATCATTTGTAATCGACTTTTTGAGCCACGTCTCAGAAAGGACAATGATATCAGAGTCAGTCGAATCGGCCCATATTCTGATGGAGTCCATCTTATTAATCATGCTGCGAACATTAAGGTGAAAAAGACGTAATCCGTCTTTCGTTCTAAACTCCTCTGGCGTTTGCAGCTGACACAGTTCTGGGCCTGGATTCGGTTTCACGTTACCCGACATCAGGAGTAGGAGAATTAGGAGCCAGGTCTTCCTCGCTGGGCTGGTCGGCTTGCCGTCGCAAGTGCGCGCTGCATAGGGGGAAAGTCTCCCATTTCCCTGGGCCCATAGACAACGTATTCCTCGCGGCAGAACCCCGGGTAGATGAGACGTCCATGAGAGAAGGTCCTCCGCGAGCAGCGGGGTTGTCATCTTGGCAAAAACTCTTTCTGAATCCGGGGAAGCCATGGTGCCTGGGGTAGGCCACACATCAAACGCAGGTGTGTCTTGTGGGTGTTCAGCGTCGGGAGCGACACCGGTCCCGGAGATCCCCAGCACCAGGTAGAGTAGCAGGGGAGGTAGCCACATCATGGGATTTTCGTAATACAATGTTTAAAAAAATAAAATAAAATTAAGAGCCCCAAGATCAGAAGAAAAAAAAGTTAATTAAAAAGGGTGTTGAAAGTTGTAAAAAATCCAATAGGATTGTAAAAATCTAATCAAAACTACTAATTGCTACCAAACACTGCAACACTCATCACTGAATAGAGGCCTTGCACAGAATGTTTGTGTAGTTCTGTTCCAAAAACGTGTAGTTCTGTTGTAGTTCTGTTCCAAAAACGCTAGAAGCAAAACAAGTAGTCTCCTCAGTAACAACAACAACAAGTTTGCAGGGCTGGAGGAGGTTAGCTGCTGGAGGAGCTACCTGCTGCAGAGCTGGTGGAGGCTAGCTGCTGCAGGGCTGGTGGAGGCCAGCAAGGAGGCTAGTAGGCCTCAGCCCACAAAGCAGGGCAGATGGAGGCTACAGCTTGTAGAGCAGATGTAGTATGCCTCAGCTCACAGAAGGTATGTCAGCAAACAGGACAGAAAGCAGGTAATCCAAGCAGCTGCTGTAGGGCTGGTGGAGGCTAGTTGGAAGGCTAGTAGGCCGTAGCCCACAAAGCAGGGCAGATGGAGGCTACAGCTTGTAGAGCAGATGGAGTAGGCCTCAGCTCAGGGAAAGCATGTCAGCAAACCGGACAGAAAGCAGCTAATCCAAGCAGATTTTCAGATTATGTCCAGCCAGTATCTGAATGAAGGCAATGTCAAGCAGGTGTAGTAAAAAAAGCCATAAAAAACACATTTAAAATACATAAAATCTCACAACTCACAGCTTAAAAACATGGAGCTGCCATCTTGGAAAAGGGGCGTGTTATATGAGTGACATGACTATAAATGTTAAACTTAATTGTTAATGATACAAATATTGCCCGGCGTTGCTATCAGCTTGGCTGGCCGCTCACACTAATACAATTGGCAGTATTAGAGGGTGGGAAAGCTAAAGGGTGGGTCCTGGGCGTTGTGGACAGCGACCCCTACAGTTCGGTCGGGGCGCCTGCTCAGCAAGGGTAGGATCTAGGGAGAGATAGTGCGGCCTCCCACACGCTACACTCTCCGCGGTGAGAATCTGCGCGGCCAGGCTGGCCTGCCGGCAGACTGCACATGCGTCGGAGGAAAGCATGTGACAGTCTCCGGTCTCTCGGACCAACAGTAGGGGAAAGTACGCAACAACCAGGAAGGGTGGGATGGGAGAAAAAATCTATAATTATAATTATTTAATTCTGAGGATGTCATAGAATCGACATGAACGCAATCACCAATGATTTCTCCCAAATTAAGCCCTTAAGAACACGGGCACACACCAGTCTGTCCTACTTACGTCTGCCTTTCCGCGTTCGTAAATCCTGTTCGTAGCTACGAACGAATCTCTGAAAAGAAACCGTTCGATCGTGCCAAAATCGGCCCGAGAAGTTCATAAGTGGAGTTATGAAGACATTTGTTTGTAACTTTCTCGTAAGTCCATTTCAAGCACGAGGGCCATTGTCTTGAGTCACGAGGTGATTTTGTTCCCTCCTGTTTTCACAGCACTCTGAGAAGTTTGCTATACCAGAGGGGAGCTGTGAAGCCGCAGAGAGCATTAGACGATAACAGAAGTGATGATTCCAGCGTTTCCTCTTCCAATTGTATTTTAATTCTGCCAATCCCTTGAAACACAGATGCGCACGACGCAAACCCAGCACTCCCCGCCACTCGCCTTCTGAGGGTTGCAGGTCTCTGATAGGAAGCCTCGGAAAATGGAAAATAGATAAGGTAAATAAATAAATACTATAAAACCGAATTTGTGCTGGTTCAATGCACACTGAGAAAGAGGGGGGATAGAGAGAGAGAGAGAGAGAGAGAGAGAGAGAGAGAGAGAGAGAGAGAGAGAGAGAGAGAGAGAGAGAGAGAGAGAGAGAGAGAGAGAGAGAGAGAGAGAGAGAGAGAGAGAGAGAGAGAGAGAGAGAGAGAGAGAGAGAGAGAGAGAGAGAGAGAGAGATTGAGCATTGTGGCACAGTCTGAAGCTGGTGCATTCTCAGTAAAGCGGAGCAAGGTAAATACCTAAGTGAATCCATCAGAAATCCATTTATTCTCAGTAAAGTCTGTGGAGACTGTAGAGACTGATAGAGGCGCCCTGTGCTTGCCTAACAATGGAGCTATCGCTTTCCCTCTTTTGTGCGACAGATTTCCGTCCATATACCGTGCGGCTGAACGCAGACACAATCTGAGACACAAGTCCGAATAAAAATCTATTTTTACTTCCGTCACAACAATGCTATGTTATTTTGTCGGCTGGAGGCAAACCTAGTCTCTTTAACCGTCTATATGTTAGCTGCGGCGCCGCGGAGCACCGTGTCTAACCAACTGTTCTCCATAGACAATCTGCCTTTAAAGCTGTGCCATGGGCTTTGATGTGCGCCCACTGCACACTCCAACGGCCCTTCTTCTCAGATGTTGCTTAATTACACTATCATAGTCTGTTAATTACCTTATCAATGCCACGTAATCCCATGGTCAGCGTCTGAACGGCACGTTCAAAGGAAAACCAAGTCTCTTTCATGTGTTTTTGTCCTGATTAGAGTGTGGATTCAACGCTGGTGTGTGCTTGCCGATGAGGGTTATTTTTACATGCAATTATGGGTAAACATTTTTAATAAATAAATAAAAGAAAGCTACAGGAGTGTTTGTTGTATAAATAATTGTTCTTAGATGAACAGTGCTCTTCTGGGTTCAGGCTTCAAAGAGTAAAAAATAAATCGTGTAATTTGAGCCATGTAAACAGGGAAACACAGCTTTGGTCACAGGTTTGATGCAAATGATTCCCATCCCTGTAGTTATAGAGCGATAGTTTGTATACATGTAGCTACAGTGTCTTAGTGTCAGTGCCCTCAGGTTGGGCCTATCTGACAAGCCATACCGATGAGGAGATTACGCAGAGTGGGTGTGTACATCAATATTGATGTAGAGGACATGTTATTTGACAGGCCTTTTGTCTCTCAGGCCTCCCTGTTTGTTTGTGGTTTCATCTAAATGCAAAAGATATACATGAATTTTTATGATGATAAACAGGCTGTAGTCATGACTATCCCTGGTTTTGTTGTAAAAACACTGTTGGAATTTAAAGGGGCACTTCACCAAAACAACAATGTTGATTTATTTTGTGCATAATCTCACACACATCCAAAAACGTGTACTTTTGCACACGTTCATTTAGTTTGACAGTTATTGATAATAAATAATTGAATATTAACATCAGTGATGTCATCAAGGACATTGAATCCTTGTGTTGTGTTAATTACAGCTGAATGAAATGATAAGGTACCAGTCCCTTTAAGACAAGGTCTTGCTATTTTTTCATCTACATAATTTCATGGATGTAATTAACAAAACATAATCAATAACCACCAAACTAAACAAATGTGTGCAAAACCGTTTACAGTTTTTAGATGTATGTGATATCAAACAAACCAGCATTGTCTTTTGGTGAAGTTCCCCTTTAAGTCAAAGGGTACACCAGAATTGATGCTTTCTCCAATGTTTCATTTTAGTTAACTGAATTCAATTTTTTTTTTATTACTGAATTATTGTGTACTTACAAAATGAACTAAAATAGAAATATACAGAAAATGTCTTTAGTTTTAGTCTTAGTCAATTTGGTCAAATGTGTCAACACAGCAAGCACGAGGAGACATTGGTGCATAATGTTCATTGAGATTGGGATGTCTACTGCCTTCACAAAGTGATGTGTTTGTGTTATACAATACCTATTCTGAACTTCTTAAAGATCCAGTACAATGATGTTTTAATACATAAAAATGCAGTCATAAATAGTTTAGTGTGGAATGATAATGTCATGAGTATAATCTTTTTAAGCTTCAGATGCATAATTTGTTTTGATATACGTGTTTTAGGTCACCCTCTCTGAGCACAACCAATTCTTCAAGGGTACTAGGACTAGCTTGCACCTCATGGTACCAAAGCACCTCAAAGGCGCTAAAAACAAAATTACAAACATCACAAAACAAACTGGTCAGACTACTGCTTGACCTTACTCCTAACCCACCTCACCCCTGCCCACTTTGACAACCTAGGATGGCTTAGAGTAGACGACAGAGTACAGCAACTTGCAATGGGCCTGGTCTACAAGATACACTACGCGACTAAGGTACCCATGTACATGTCAAAATACTTCCCAAAGGTCAATGAATACCACGACCACAACACCAGAGGGAGCTCCACAAATCATGTTAAACCCAGATTTGGCTCAAACAAGGGACTAAACACGTTTTGCAATTATGCCACATCAATGTGGAACGCCCTACCCACAGCTGTAAAGGAATGTGAATCACTACCCACTTTCAAAACCTCTCTCAAAGAGCACCTACGAGAGAGTGCAATTCGAAACTGGCCCCTGTAAATGTCCTAACACAACCCCCTCCAATGTACAGTAAATGTCCTAACCCAATAATACACGAGACCCTCTTCTTAGGACCAGTAAGGTTTCGTTGATAATCCAATGTACAGTTACCCCCCACCCCTACCCCCCCCCCCCACCACACCCACCCACCCAACCACCTCCAATGTACAGTCCCCCCCCCCGCCCCACCCACCTACCCAACCCCCCCCCCCCCCTCCACCCCACCACTAACCTCCTACCTACCAACCTCCTCCAATGTACAGTTTCTTCGTCAAATGTATATACTCTCTTTTTTAGGCTCTTTTTGTATCACAAACAGTACTGTATTTGTAAATCTGGTATGTCATAAATGTATAGATGTAGCAGTACTGTCTATCTGTATGTCATGTATGTCATATATGTTATGATTAATTGAAAATGGGGGACCCTGATGTAAACAAGACGAAAGTCTTTCTCTGGTCTGCATCCCCTTAACAATTGTGCTGTACTGTATATTGTACCCATTCTGCAATCTGTTAATACAATTTTCAATCAATCAATTCAATCAAACTGCCAGTGAGCATCACTCAGCTACAGTAGATGTAGATGTGACTAATGGGCCAATCAGAGTAACCTGTGTGCGTTGTGCGATATTTAAAAGGAAGCAGATTGGATGTCTGAAAGGGCTTGATTTAGTTGATATCCAGAGGGATAGACATCAAAGGGCTTTAGTCATCATTTTCACATAGCTACAGTATAACATTTTGGGTAATTTTGTGTCAAACGTACCTTGTGTTAAAATGCAAAGATTGAAAAATATGATTTCCATTGTACTGAATCTTTAAATGTTGCCTCTGATACCCCCAATATTATAATAAACAAAACAAAACACAACTGAAACTGAAACTAATAAAAACTAAACTAAAACAAAAACATTTGAAAGGTTACAAATATTATGCACATTTGTATTAAGTTAATAGATCTCTGAGGTCTACAACATGTCTTTGAGGTTTTTCGCTGAAAATAAATGATTAATTCTAGCATGATGCCTCTATGCCCCTCTGTTTCAGTCCTGTTCTTGACAGACTGTTTCAGTTTCTGTGTCTGTAGTTTTAAATGAGCTGCTGCTCCTCGACACTGTGCTCCAGAACTGAGCTCCTGCTCCCAGACACTGCGCTCCACTGTGCTAATACATGAACTCTGGCTGGTAACAGGTAGGCTCAAATGCACAACACGGGAGACAGGAGAATGTTCAACCCCATAGGGCATTTAATAATACGTTGCAAAAAGTGTATAAACACCAGTGCTGTGTGTGTTTGTGTGTGTGTGTGTGTGTGTGTGTGTGTGTGTGTGTGTGTGTGTGTGTGTGTGTGTGTGTGTGTGTGTGTGTGTGCGTGCGTGCGTGCGTGCGTGCGTGCGTGGTGTGTGTGTGTCTTGAGCCTGGCGGGTGGATGACCGTGACCGGTGGGGACCTGTGAGACACAGAGGAGACGCATTTCCTTTGATTTACACCGTCGCACGAGAGTGACGTATGCCGAAAATAGCAGACCTACAAGCTCACAACGCGTCGCTCCCGCAACACCGGCAGGTTATGTCCACCTGATGACTCGGAGCAGCTAGACAAAATGTCAGAAGTTTGGAAGCATTTTAAAATTGAAACAGAAGCCAGTCCAATAGCCAGTTGCAATGTTTGCAAGGCGGACGTTCCGCGTGGAGGAAAGAACAGAGCTGCGTTCAACACGACCAATCTAATACGCCACCTGAGAAACAGCCACAAACAACAACAAAGGAATGGGGGAGGCGGCTGGTGCTTTGCCAAACAGCTGTATTGATTGCAATGCCTCGCTTGAATGAAGTTAACGTTCGTCTGGCATTTGACCAAAATGGAGCAAATCATTACGTAAGTCGAACACTGAATGTATACTAATGTACAAACAGATTGAAACTTTGAATATTTCTCGTATGAAGCACATTCTCAGGGGCTCAGGGTGAATGTAATGTGAGCCGCCGCGCTCAAGGGGTTATTGAGGCAACAGAGGGGCTTGTCTCGCTTCACCAGTTTCTGACAAAAATGCGTCAAATCGGTTACTAATGTGAAAGATTGGATCGGGAAAGATCGGTATCGGCAAATACTCAAAATCACATGATCGGGATCGGATCGGGAGCAAAAAAATGCAATCGGGACGCGTGTATGCTTTTACCAACACAGTTGTGTTTCTGATTGGCTGCTGAAGCACGCCCCCTTCCACTCGTACGCCCACCTCGCTATGAGTGATGCGCGAAAAGCTGTTTGCTAATCTAATGGGACTCCGTGAGCCTTCAAAGCTGCTCTTATTTGTAAATAGACGAAAAAAGTGGAACTGGTGAGGTCAAATTTGTTGGATATATCTCGAAGACTGCGGAGACCATAGTCATCGAAGATATCCCCCAATGTGTGTATGCCTTTCAAATGTTAAATGTTAAATGATAAATGATTAAATGATACACACTGAAATCTACGCTCTCTCATCCTGCTTTCCGCAACTCCTATACTTTCTGTGTAACTTGCCCAACACGGCTTAATGGTTGTTTAAATATTTTACATGTTTTGATGTGAAAAGGGATGCTGCACTTAGCACTGACTGAGAAAGTAAACATTACAGTTCTACTTTATAAAATGCTAATTGTAAATATGTTTAAGTCCACTCCACATTACAGTTCTACTTTTGTTTTGATGTGAAAAGTGATGCTGCATAAGATGACTGCTGAGAGCGTTGTCAAGCTACAATATTATAAAATACAATATTATAAAATCCTGTCAGGAAGCGTGCCTCAAAGCATGAATGAACCGGCATTTACCGGGCATTTACCGGCATTTCTAAGCACTTTAAACGCGAACTTTAGCGCACATATAAAGTCACGTTTATTATGATGAATTGAAAATGGGGGACCCTGATGTAAACAAGACGAAAGTCTTTCTCTGGTCTGCATCCCCTTAACAATTGTATGTATTGAGCTGTACTGTACGCGCCGTACTGTACTGTACGCGTGTAGCGTTTTTCAAAATGGTATAAAACGGAAATGAACCGATTAAAAAACAATCCGTGAAAATTAACCGATTAAAAAACAATCCGTTTCGACAATGTTGACTGCAAACAAATAATTGATAAGCGACGGCCATATTAGACACATAGCCATAATTTAAGATATAGTTTATGCATTCGCAAATATGAGAGCTCTGTCATTGACGGCAGTCGTGTAGCGCGTAAACAGCTGTTCGCGCGTCACTCATAGCGAGGGGGGCGTACGCGTGGAAGGGGGTGTGTTTCAGCGGCCAATCAGAGCGCAAAACTGGAACCCGGAAGCGTGAACACTTTCGGCAACCAACATGCCCTTCCGCGTTTCTCTGATTGGCCAAGTGCCTTCCGCGTTTCTCTGATTGGCCGAGCGCGGCTCCCCCTTAAGCTACAGGAGAGAGGAGAGAGGCTTAAAACCCGCAGTTCTTGCCCGACTGATGGGAGCCGAATCCCGGATCCGATTTTTTTTATGAATACCCCCAAAACATGGAGGTCCCGAACGCATGGAAGTATTGATTGCGCCGTAACGAATCATTAAAAAAATATACCGTTAACTGGAATATGTTGTGCCTTTACACATATGTTGGATTATGTAATTGGTTTGTCATGACAAACTAATAAAAAATCGCGATTTACCCGGTGGCTACAACAACACACAGTGACTACATGCATCATTGTTTACAATGAACGGTGGGGCTAATCTAAAGGACTGGACACGGACGCGTTAAACTAACCTAAAGTTAGTTGTTCACCAACAATCTACAGACACAAACAAACACAGAACCGGACTGTTATATTAAATTAATTGATTTGCTGTTTAATGCGTCCGTGGCCAGTCCTTTAGATTAGCCCCACCGTTCATTGTAAACAATGATGCATGTAGTCATGTAGTGTGTTGTTGTAGCCACCGGGTAAATCGCGATTTTTTATTAGTTTGTCATGACAAACCAATTACATAATCCAACATATGTGTAAAGGCACAACATATTCCAGTTAACGGTATATTTTTTTAATGATTCGTTACGGCGCAATCAATACTTCCATGCGTTCGGGACCTCCATGTTTTGTGGGTATTCATCAGAAAAATCGGATCCGGGATTCGGCTCCCATCAGTCGGGCAAGAACTGCGGGTTTTCAGCCTCTCTCCTCTCTCCTGGAGCTTAAGGGGGAGCTTAGTATTCCTGCCTCTGAGGAGCGCGTCGCGGCTCATGCGCATGCGCGCGCTCGGCCAATCAGAGCAATTCAGAGCAACGAGGAAGGGCATGTTGGTTGCCTAAAGTGTTCACGCAACCCGGAAACACAACTGCGTTGGTAAAAGCATACACGCAATCGGGACATACCTAACGAAAACAGGAGACGTAAAAAAAAAAAAAAAAACATGGAACGGGTGGATACACGAAAACACAACAGGAATAGAGTTAACATAGAAACGACGAAAAAACATATTCACAGGAAGGAATATCAAAGATACTTGCCAGGCCATCTTAAAACGAAGATCTGACGCTGATGCATGGAGATCCTGGTATCTTGTAGGGTGGTGTGGTGATTAGCAGGCAGGTGCGGAGTCTCCATCCATCAAGTTCAAGTTTCAAGTTCAAGTTTGTTTATTATTTGTCACAATAAAATACAGAATACTTTACGATGAAATGCTTGTTTCTGTATGAGAGTGTGCTTCATACAGTAAAAAAAAAAGTAAGTAAAAAAGTAATTAAGAAGTACAGTAGGTAAAAAGTAAGTAAAGGCATGTTCAATATACATATACAATATACAATACAGAGTAAAATGGGTAACAGTGAGGTACAATGCAGAAATGAGGTACAAAACTTTCACGCTGATGACGGAGCGCACGCCGAAGTGCAGGGAGTGTATGGGACAGACACAGGGTTAGAGACAGACACAGGGTTAGAGACAGACACAGGGTTAGAGACAGACACAGGGTTAGAGACAGACACAGGGTTAGAGACAGACACAGGGTTAGAGACAGACACAGGGTTAGAGACAGACACAGGGTTAGAGACAGACAGGGGGTTAGAGACAGACACAGGGTTAGAGACAGACAGGGGGTTAGAGACAGACACAGGTTAGAGACAGACACGGGGTTAGAGACAGACACAGGTTAGAGACAGACAGGGGGTTAGAGACAGACACAGGTTAGAGACAGACACAGGTTAGAGACAGACACAGGGTTAGAGACAGACACAGGTTAGAGACAGACACAGGTTAGAGACAGACACAGGGTTAGAGACAGACACAGGGTTAGAGACAGACACAGGGTTAGAGACAGACACAGGGTTAGAGACAGACACAGGTTAGAGACAGACACAGTGTTAGAGACAGACACAGGTTAGAGACAGACAGGGGGTTAGAGACAGACAGGGGGTTAGAGACAGACACAGGGTTAGAGACAGACACAGGGTTAGAGACAGACACAGGGTTAGAGACAGACAGGGGGTTAGAGACAGACACAGGGTTAGAGACAGACACAGGGTTAGAGACAGACACAGGTTAGAGACAGACACAGGGTTAGAGACAGACAGGGGGTTAGAGACAGACAGGGGGTTAGAGACAGACACAGGGTTAGAGACAGACACAGGGTTAGAGACAGACAGGGGGTTAGAGACAGACACAGGGTTAGAGACAGACACAGGGTTAGAGACAGACACAGGTTAGAGACAGACACAGGGTTAGAGACAGACACAGGGTTAGAGACAGACACAGGGTTAGAGACAGACACAGGGTTAGAGACAGACACAGGTTAGAGACAGACACAGGTTAGAGACAGACACAGGGTTAGAGACAGACAGGGGGTTAGAGACAGACACGGGGTTAGAGACAGACAGGGGGTTAGAGACAGACACAGGTTAGAGACAGACACAGGGTTAGAGACAGACACAGGGTTAGAGACAGACACAGGGTTAGAGACAGACAGGGGGTTAGAGACAGACACAGGGTTAAAGACAGACACAGGTTAGAGACAGACACAGGGTTAGAGACAGACAGGGGGTTAGAGACAGACAGGGGGTTAGAGACAGACACAGGGTTAGAGACAGACACAGGGTTAGAGACAGACACAGGTTAGAGACAGACACAGGGTTAGAGACAGACACAGGGTTAGAGACAGACACATGGTTAGAGACAGACACAGGGTTAGAGACAGACACAGGGTTAGAGACAGACACAGGGTTAGAGACAGACACAGGGTTAGAGACAGAGACAGGTTAGAGACAGACAGGGGGTTAGAGACAGACACAGGTTAGAGACAGACACAGGGTTAGAGACAGACACAGGGTTAGAGACAGACAGGGGGTTAGAGACAGACAGGGGGTTAGAGACAGACACAGGTTAGAGACAGACACAGGGTTAGAGACAGACACAGGGTTAGAGACAGAGACAGGTTAGAGACAGACAGGGGGTTAGAGACAGACACAGGTTAGAGACAGAGAGGGGGTTAGAGACAGACAGGGGGTTAGAGACAGACAGGGGGTTAGAGACAGACAGGGGGTTAGAGACAGACAGGGGGTTAGAGACAGACAGGGGGTTAGAGACAGACAGGGGGTTAGAGACAGACACAGGTTAGAGACAGACACAGGTTAGAGACAGACACAGGTTAGAGACAGACACAGGGTTAGAGACAGAGACAGGTTAGGGACAGACACAGGTTAGAGACAGACACAGGGTTAGAGACAGACACAGGGTTAGAGACAGACAGGGGGTTAGAGACAGACACAGGGTTAGAGACAGACACAGGGTTAGAGACAGACACAGGGTTAGAGACAGACAGGGGGTTAGAGACAGACACAGGTTAGAGACAGACAGGGGGTTAGAGACAGACACAGGTTAGAGACAGACAGGGGGTTAGAGACAGACACAGGGTTAGAGACAGACACAGGTTAGAGACAGACAGGGGGTTAGAGACAGACACAGGTTAGAGACAGACACAGGGTTAGAGACAGACACAGGGTTAGAGACAGACACATGGTTAGAGACAGACACAGGTTAGAGACAGACAGGGGGTTAGAGACAGACACAGGTTAGAGACAGACACAGGTTAGAGACAGACAGGGGGTTAGAGACAGACACAGGTTAGAGACAGACACATGGTTAGAGACAGACACATGGTTAGAGACAGACACAGGTTAGAGACAGACACAGGGTTAGAGACAGACAGGGGGTTAGAGACAGACACAGGGTTAGAGACAGACACAGGGTTAGAGACAGACACATGGTTAGAGACAGACACATGGTTAGAGACAGACACAGGGTTAGAGACAGACACAGGTTAGAGACAGACACAGGGTTAGAGACAGACACAGGGTTAGAGACAGACACAGGGTTAGAGACAGACACAGGTTAGAGACAGACACAGAGTTAGAGACAGAGACAGGTTAGAGACAGACACAGGGTTAGAGACAGAGACAGGTTAGAGACAGACACAGGGTTAGAGACAGACACAGGGTTAGAGACAGACACAGGGTTAGAGACAGACACAGGGTTAGAGACAGACACAGGGTTAGAGACAGACACAGGGTTAGAGACAGACACAGGGTTAGAGACAGACACAGGGTTAGAGACAGACACAGGGTTAGAGACAGACACAGGGTTAGAGACAGACACAGGTTAGAGACAGACACAGGGTTAGAGACAGACAGGGGGTTAGAGACAGACACAGGGTTAGAGACAGACAGGGGGTTAGAGACAGACACAGGGTTAGAGACAGACAGGGGGTTAGAGACAGACAGGGGGTTAGAGACAGACACAGGGTTAGAGACAGACACAGGGTTAGAGACAGACACAGGGTTAGAGACAGACACAGGGTTAGAGACAGACACAGGGTTAGAGACAGACACAGAGTTAGAGACAGACACAGGTTAGAGACAGACACAGGGTTAGAGACAGACACGGGGTTAGAGACGGACACAGGGTTAGAGACAGACACAGGTTAGAGACAGACACAGAGTTAGAGACAGACACAGGGTTAGAGACAGACACAGGTTAGAGACAGACACAGAGTTAGAGACAGACACAGGGTTAGAGACAGACACGGGGTTAGAGACAGACACAGGGTTAGAGACAGACACAGAGTTAGAGACAGACACAGGGTTAGAGACAGACACGGGGTTAGAGACAGACAGGGGGTTAGAGACAGACAGGGGGTTAGAGACAGACAGGGGGTTAGAGACAGACACGGGGTTAGAGACAGACACGGGGTTAGAGACAGACAGGGGGTTAGAGACAGACACAGGGTTAGAGACAGACAGGGGGTTAGAGACAGACAGACACAGGGTTAGAGACAGACACAGGTTAGAGACAGACACAGGTTAGAGACAGACACAGGGTTAGAGACAGACACGGGGTTAGAGACAGAGACGGAGGTGTGTGACGGAGGCAGAGAGGATTGTGTCGGTGGAACCATAACACTGGCGCACCTGGCTTATGCAATTCAGATCAAACTGTCAAACTAGGCATTGCAGATCAAATATGAGGTAATTGCATGTCTTATTTCTCGCCTACAATGTTGTCAGAAAGATATTTTAGCTAACCGTTTGGTGGAAAACGAGAAGGTATACGAGCGATCTGCCATTTTGTACACGCACATTTTCCCCATGCACACACAAGTCGAGGACTGCACATCGTCTATGATCCCTGATTGACGTACAGTATGACAGATCTGAACGGCTTGTTGAATCTCGTGTTTCCTGATCTATAGACGGACCAGAAAGAATCCGACTAGGTCGTCTTACTTCCACAATATCTGACCAATAAATAGTAACTGAAAGTAGCAAACCCACTCTGGAAAACAAACTAAAACTAAACTGAATTGAAAACAAAAATTCTAAACGGAATAAAAAAGAAATCAAATGAAAAATACAAAACTATAATAACCCTGCGTGCAATCACGCGTGCACCTGTGACATCATCCGTGTGTGTGTGCTGTTTTTTATTTGTCTGCCTCGTCTTTGTGGAGAGCAACGTGGAGATGGTAATTAGGAAGTAATTGGAGGGGCCAGAGAAATGTTTATCAAGCGTGGAAGATGCATGCCTAAATGTTAATCCCTCTCACAATTTGTATGCACAGATGTTAATATCAACTCCATGTTGTGCTTCTATATTGTGACGGTGTGTGTGTGTGTGTGTGTGTGTGTGTGTGTGTGTGTGTGTGTGTGTGTGTGTGTGTGTGTGTGTGTGTGTGTGTGTGTGTGTGTGTGTGTGTGTGTGTGTGTGTGTGTGTGTGTGTGTGTGTGTGTGTGTGTGTGTGTATCTGTGTGCACGTGTTTATGTCCCCTCTGTGTTGTGTGTGTAGTGCATGTGCGTCCGTTCTCTGCCTGTGTGTGTGTGTTCATCCCCACAGCTCAGTAGCCCGCCGGATCACTCAACTTGGGGGGAAATTTCCATTTTGCTGCTAACTCTGCTGCCTTTTGATGGATACGTCTTGCCGACTTTTATCTCTCTGTGTGTCTGCAAACTAATTAATGTTTTTTTTCTCTTTCTCTCTCCCCCTTCAGGCAAATATTTGTTTCCTGTGAAGTGAGTGTGGGCAAACCTTTCCTCGCAGCTCCATATGCTGCTAGCTGTCAATCAAGTGGGCTGAAACTAATCGCTCCCCCTCCTCCCTCTGCCTCCTCTTCCTCTCCTCCTCCAGCAGTGGAGGGGAGACTAGAGGAGGAGCTGCAGAGAGGAAGGGTGGGGGATATATATATATATATAGAGAGAGAGAGAGAGAGAGAGAGAGAGAGAGAGAGAGAGAGAGAGAGAGAGAGAGAGAGAGAGAGGGGGGGTTTAAAGTGAAAGCAAAACAAAGGCTCAGAGGGAGAGGAATAGCTGAGATATAGGCCCAAAGCAGTGTCTGCTCTCTTCCCCGCCTGCGTGGTGAGGAGATACCACTCTCCCTGCGTGCCTCCATTCCAAGCTTAGTCTTTTTGTTCAGTACACAGATAGTGTCTGTGGATTGGGCTTGTTTTGCCAGGCACGGCTTCTAGGAGTGCATGCGTTACCCCCAAAAGCCCCCTGCTGCGAGAGTCTGGCTGTAAACAGCTCTGGGTGCAGGTTGAGATCAGCAGCAGGTAGAATACAGGCAGGCAGGCGCATGGCTTAGTGGAAGCAGATATCACACCGGCGAATTCACCAGGGGGGTTTGTTTTTCTACTTTTATCCTTGCAAGAACTGGCCTCTCTTTTTGAGTTCTCTTTCTCACTCTCCTCCCGCTATCATGCCAGAGAGAGAGAGAGAGAGAGAGAGAGAGAGAGAGAGAGAGAGAGAGAGAGAGAGAGAGAGAGAGAGAGAGAGAGAGAGAGAGAGAGAGAGAGAGAGAGAGAGAGAGAGAGAGCATGTGTGTAAGTGATCCTGTTTTAGTGAGGTTAATTGAAGGCAAGAACTCTGACTGCCTGAGAAATAATCTGTCTATGTGAATGGTTTGTGTGGTAGGGTGGAGTCGGGGTGTTGTTTGGGGTGGTGGGGGGTGTTGCGGTGGTTTTGGGGGGGTGTTGGGGGGTGGTGTTTGGGGTGGTGGTGGTGGGTGTTTGGGGGGGGTGGTGGGATGCCCACTAATAAGGCCACGTAAATTATACAAAAATGGAAATAGTACAAGCAGCACAGACAGACGGCCAGACACCTCTTCTCTCTCCACCTGCTCCCCCCCCCCCCCCGACACCTCCGCTCCGCCCATCCTCTGAATTACTAGGGGGATGTGTGTGTGTGTGTGTGTGTTTGGGGGGGGGGGGGGGGGGGGGTTGCTTAGGGATTTGGGATGTACAAAAGAAAGAGATAAAGCAAGAGTGATGTCATAATACTCCCCACCCTCTCATATCAACAACTCTTAACGGGGTGTTTTAGACAGGAGCCTGGACCCCTAACACACAGAGACTCACACAGGGAGTCCTGCTCTGGGCCTAACACACAGACACACACACAGAGAGTCCTGCTCGGGGCTGTTACGTATTACTTTCACATGGTGGAGGGATACTTACTGTCTGTGGTGCGCATTCACATTGTGGTTGTAGTGTGTTGTCGCTAATGGGTGGTTTGATTGACACACTGTTTTCTTTCTGTTTTGCTTGTGTTTAAAATGGCCGCTTTCTAATTTATCACATGATGAGGCACCACACCCTACAAATGCAGTACAGTGCAGGGAGCAGTTGTTAAGTCCTCACTTCACAGAGCTTGTCCTCGTCATAGCTCTCCAGACCCCACCTGCTCACACTGCTTTTTCTCATTTTGAAATTTTTGCTGCTTGACCATTTTTTGTTGCTTTATTTTTGACCCTGTGCTTTACTTTACTTTTTATATCCTGAACTAGGGAGTCTGGAGTACCCAGCTGCCATCTTTTGCCCTTAACTTAGCTGTTCCAAATAAATATTGTTATTTTTGATAACTCTTGTCCAGTGTCCTGTGTCCACCACTTTACATTCAAGGCCTACACAAGCCATATTTTAGGATTGAATGTAACATGGGGGCATGAGCCGGTCTTCAAACAGGTGAGTATGCTCTTAATTTATAATTTGATTTGACTACTTGTATGCTGTTAAAATATTTAGTTTAGTGGACACCACAAGTAGGTAATTTCATTGTTTTCTGGCTGTGTTTAGCTTCCTGTGTACCACTTAACCCTGGGGCAGTCATTGAAGGGATTAGTACCATAATATATATTATATACCATAATATATTATACTTGTCTTGTACTATACCATATACTTGACGGGTTTGTGGTCGATATTATCTTTGGCTGGTAGCAGGTGTGGTTGAAGAAAGCTAGGTCTACAGTGCATTAGCTTTCAGTATAGGTAGGTTAGGGGGCCAGAAAATATAATTAGTGTGTTAGGACCTGATGTAAGTATTTTTGTTAGATTAGACATGTGGTGGGCCTAGCAGTCCTTCATTGACTGCAGTGTAGATGTTAGAAGCTATTTGTGGTCATATCAGATTATAAGGAGCAACTGTTTGAATTTGTTTGTTGTTTCCTGAGTGTAACACAAGAGGTTTTGCCTCATTTTGTTTGTGTTACTGAAGAGCATTGGTTCTAGTATAGGATCTGTGTGCATTTGGTAGTGGTTCATCTCAGCAGAGGCCTGTAGCTAGTGTCCGGTAGCGGTGTCTGCTGTGATTCTCTAGTATAGGATCTGTATGCATTATTGAGCTTGACCTTTTGAGCCGGTATATGTTATGCCGTGTGTCTTAAATACAGTGTGATTTAATTGTGTGCTAACATGAAATGCTGTGTGTTTTAAACTACTGCGTGTGAGTTTAATTGCGTGCTATAGTTATGCCGTGTGTCTTAAATCACTGTGATTTAATTGTGTGCTAACCCTTTTTGTGGATACAGGGAAAATTTGAGTTTGAACCCCAGGTCGTAGGAACGGTGGGTGAGTTGCTTGTGTTCAGGATATTGAACTATATCCCTTTTGTGCTACACCGTTTGAGTGGTGCACAGTTAATTGTTGTATCTCCTTGTCATTTACTGTGGATTTTGTTGCAGAGCCAACAATGGCGAAGGTAAAAAAAAATTCCAAGGATGAGTTAATGCAGGTAGCTATAGGTTTTCAATAAACCTCGATGCAGGCCAGAAAAAGGAGAGCTTGCAAAGTAAATTAATTGAGGAGCTGCATAGGCAGGAGGTTTTTGGTGTGGCTGCAGATAAATCTCTGGATGAGGGAGATGTAGATGTCAGGGCGCGTGAAAAGCTACATGCATTGGAAGTGGAGAGCTTTAGGCTAAAATCGCGGGGGCGAGATGAAGAGGTTATGAAAGCGAGTGAGATGGCAGCTATAGCCAGGGCAGAGCGTGAGGCCAAAGCAGCTGAACGTGAGGGCCAGGAAGCTGCTGATGTGGTACATATACGCGCCAGGGCAGAACGTGAGGCCCAGGAAGCTGCTGATGTGGTACGTGAGGTACGCGCCCAGGCAGCACGTGACCATGAGATGGCGATGCGTAACAATGGGGGTAATGCTGGTGCTGGAAATGTACCAAGGGAGCCGGGTTTTGACATGGCTAGGCAGAAAAGTATGGTTCCTGTCTTTTTGGAAAGGGATGTTTATAGTTTTTTTTATTATTATTTGAGGACATAGCTGGCAGTTGCGGCTGGCCAGCAGATAGATGGACTATACTCATGCAGACTGCTTTGCGCGGTAAGCACAGCACTGGCTGCTGCTGTCACTTCCTTCACAGCTCTCTCTATAGCCTGCGTGTGGCAGGGGAAGTACTCCACCTCCATGGGCTTCCCCATGAACTCCAGCAACTCCGACTTGGTTAGCTTGCAGGTGATGATAGGCTCGGTGGCGCCCTCCCAGTCGATCATGTTCTCCAGGGTGGCTGCCTGTGTGTTGAGGTTGGGCAGGGTGCGCAGCCTGAGGGAGGTGTCCCCCAGCTCCTGCTCCCCCCTGATGGAGATGATCTTGAGGACTGCGAACCTCCTCTCCTGCTCCTCCTCGCTGCAGAGCATGGTCACCAGGATCGCCTCAGATTGAGCGAACCATGCAGAGGACCGGACGGTCGACATGACAGTCAACTGCACCACCTTGGGCTGGGTGCGGAGGCAGAACAGCTCAAACAGGACATTCCTAGGTCCGTCCACCCAGCTGTTGTTGATCTTCACTTGGAACCAGCAGGGGAAGTACACCATGGTTATGAAGGAGACGATCTCCCTCAGTCCGGCCAGCAGCTTGCCCTTAGGTCCATGGCTGTTGGTGCTGTCTCCAGCAATGGACTCTAGGCTGTCACCACTCAAAGACTTGGAGAGCGAGTGCCTGTAATGATGACATGGTGGAGTCACCAGGAACCTTCTCCTTGATGAAGTGGTCGAGAAAGCGGCCATCTCCGTCAGTCATGGTGTAGATATCCTTCTTCTGGGTGGATGTGTAGAACTTCTTGGTGTCCGGATTGAAATCTCGAACCTTCGTTTTGGTGATTCTTGAATCTATCATGATTGTCGTGACCAGGCATGCAGTGGTGGTCAAACACGGTTAAACGCCGTTTAGGCTACGTCACTGAGGCAGAAGTGCGCGCAATGATGTGCACGCGCGCACACAAAAATGACTCGTCGCGCCGTATACCCCGGCCGGCACTTATCATCTAGACTTTGCATAATAATAGGATACCGACAACCAAAATACAAGCCCTGTAGGTGGGGGGTTGCTTGATCTCCCGACAAGTTGTGCTTCAGTCTGAAGGAAACTGTCCTTCAGTAAACTAACTCTAAGTTACATTGTTAATTTAGTTTGTATTTACTTTTCTAGTTTAAGTTAATTCAATTAAAGAAATTGTAACTACAATTACATTTAAAACATTGTTATGTGGGCGGTCAGGTGGCGTAACGGAGATTGCGTTCATCGCCAACCCCGGAGCGGCTGGATTCGCCTGTTCGAATCCAGCTCACAGCTCCGGGGTTGTCACCAGCTTGGCTGGCCGTTCACACTAATACAATTGGCAGTATTAGAGGGTGGGAGAAGCTGGCGGGGTGGGTCCGGGTCGTTGTAAACAGCGACTCCTACAGTTCGGTCGGGGCGCCTGCTAAGCGCGGATAGGATCTAAGTGGGATAGTGTGATCCTTCCACACGCTACGCCCTCTCAGTGAGAATCCACGCTGCCAGGTGAAAAGAAGCGGTTGATTGGCTGGACGTGTGTCGGAGGAAGCACGTGGTAGCCTCCACTCTCCCAGACCGACTGTGGGGGGTAAGTACGCAGCGACCAGGAAGGGGATTGGGAATTGGCATAACGACTAACATTGGGATGGGAGAAAATTGGAGGAAAAAGGAGGGGGAAAAAGATAAAAAATAAAATAAAAAATTGTTATGCATAATAATAATCTGTTCTGTGCGCAACCGAGGGAATCTGTATGCGCGTGCACATGCACGCGTGTGCGCGGGAGCACGCGTGCACGTGGCGTTTGGCCTTGGCCCATATTACGACTGCACCACTGGTCTTGACATCCCCTTCTAGTATCTCCCTCTTCTCTCTAGACTGCACCTTCCTCATCACCTCATCCCTAGCACAGTGAATCTTCTTGGGATCAACAGCCAGGTACTCACTTGTATGGATTATTTCAATAACTGTTAATATTCGGGATAATTCTACCACAAAAGGTAAGGTTTTTGACATATTGAAACACAGTTAGTTTCTCCTCCCTATTGTTAGCATGTAGCAACAATTAGATCTGAAATTAGTTTCAAAATGGTTGCACTGTGGTGAAAATAAAAAAGTACAGTAGATTACAGTAGATTTCATTATCTGTCTTATGCACACCTGGTGATACTAAATAAATCCAAATTGAACTCGGGCATTTGAAAAATAATATATGTATATATATATAAATGTGCGAATTGGCTATAATAAGGTCATTTATAAGCCTCATATTCTATAATAATATTTAAAATAGCATTGGTCCGGATGGGAGAATTCAGTACTGTATCTACAGAACCTTCTGTTTAATCATCTTCCCTTTATTAATTTCCTTAGATACTTTGTACACATGATCTCAAGAAGGTACTGAACGAGATCAGTGGCAGTTTTTAATGTTTGGTCATTATTAGCATGGTGTTATTCACTGTCAAAGATGCAAAGAAAAATCATAATTCATATTCTCCTTTGTTTCATCACAATTTAAGCAAGCCTAGTAATAGACACAATATTTCTGACACTGTGAATACATTCCCTGAGGTCCGTAGATGTCCCTAGATACCAAGAATATGCAAATGGTCCTTGTAGAAGTGGAGCAATATTCCATTTACCTAGGTATATATTTTAGGTAGATTTTCTGAAAATATTCCACGGGTGGCTTTATTGGAAACTAAATAAAAGTTTTATTTTTAAAAGGACCATTTCCAACTGCAGTAAATATTTGGTTTTGAATGGTGATGATAAAAATTGCCAAAGAAATTACAAATATGAAAAACCGTGATTTCCGCCAAAATGGCAAAAAAATTCAAATTTTCAATCGAAAAACGGGGTAGGTAAATAAAGTCAAACCCATTTTTTTGCTTTTGATTATGGTTTATTATATCATAATACAACTTGAAACCATAGGGCCACCTCTCATTTCTAAATGTTTCATTTCTTGACACACCCTACTGGGTATGCTAGGTATGCTAGTCAACCTGGTTACCTGTGTCCTGTACAGCAGGAGCCGCCGCAGCCTAGTCTAATGAGTGGCAGCTGTTTTGATCGTGATGATGTTGATGTGTGTCCCACCGTTTTGGATCCTGACCATGTTATTTTTTTGTGCCACCATTTTGGTGCATGACAGTGTTACTTCGAGGGACCCCATTTTGGATCTTGACAGTGTTGTTTTTTGTGACACCATTTTGGATCCTGCCGTTGTAGATGTGTGTGCCACCATTTAAAAACTTGACGTTGTTGATGTGTGTGCTGCCATTTTGATTCCTGACAATGTTACTGTGTGTCCCAACATTTTGGCTCATGACAATGCTAATTTTTGTGCCACCATTTTGAGTGGTGAGACTGTCGTGGCTGCTTCTGTGAATGATGGTTTACTGTGTTCCAGCAGTGTGGATGACGTGCCTATGGCGGTTCATCCTGCTTTACGGTCTCCTGAACTGGTGATGCCAGGAATGGGGGAGGCGGACTCGGTGGCGGTGCCAGGAAGACGTGTTTCTTTTTGTTTTCCTGTTTTCTGTCCTGAACGCAGTGAGCTTAGCTCTCATACCACAGTTGTGGGTCTCATAACAAACAACAATGAGTCTGCCTACAGGAGGGAGGTGGAAGACCTCACAGCCTGGTGTGACAACAACAACCTGGCGCTCAACATAAAGAAAACAAGAGAGATCATAGTGGATTTCAGAAGATCAAGGCCTGACCACTCCCCTCTGCTCATCAACAACGAGGTAGTGGAGAGGGTCACTGAGTTCAAGTTCCTGGGTCTCAGTGTGAGTGAGACCCTGTCCTGGAGCACCAACACCGCCTCAGTGATCGGGAAAGCTCAGCAACGCCTATACTACCTAAGGAAGCTGAAGCAGGCTGGCCTGCCACGAAATCTCCTTGTCAACTTTTATCATTGTGCGGTTGAGAGTGTGCTGACCTACCTGTCTGTGTGGTTCTCCAGCTGCACAAAGGCAGAGCAAGAGGCTCTACAGAGGGTGGTGAAGGCGGCAGGCAGGATCGTCGGGACTCCTCTACCAAACATCACCTCCGTCTTCACCTCCCGCTGCCTCCACCGCTCCAAGTGTATTATCAAGGACCAGTCTCACCCAGCACATCACCTCTTTCAGCTCCTTCCCTCAGGGAGGAGATACCGGTCCATACATGTGAAGAGTTCAAGACTTATGAACAGCTTTTTCCCCCAAGCAGTCAGACTGTTAAACTCGCATTGACTGTCCCCTCACGTGCACCATGCACTTACCTGGACTTGATAATCACTGTTACCACTCATCATGCACTTTATTATTTAAAATATTCTGTTATATGTACAGTGTTATGTGTTTCATGTATGTATATATTGTACTACGGTCTGTGGGAGTTCCCCTGAAATTTCGTTGTATACTTGTGTGCAATGACAATTAAAAGTCTATTCTATGTTGGTTCCGATTTATTGTCTCTGTTTGACAGGTCTGTATCGGTGGAGAGGCCTGTTGGTGTGGAGCTTATGTGGGATGATTTGTTGGTGGGTGGATTGACTTCTAGGCCTTGTGCCTCGGAAAAGGCTGAGTGGGGTTTAGTTGACCGGTTGGTGAAGCCTGTAGGGCTGACCCATATTAGTCGACTAATCGGTCGAAAGGAGCCGTAGTCGACTGCCAACCTCTTAGTCGAATACAAAAAAAATATATATATATATTATAATTTTTTTATATCATTCTTTCCAAAAGAAAAGAGGCCTAGAAGCGTGGCTAACGCTAATGACACGCATACCAGAGGCTAACTGCCTAAGAAAACAGGCACAGAGGCACTGAAAGAGGATTTCACCCATCTAATGAACACACTAGACTAGACAAATATCAAGATGTATCCATCAGTGGACCAATTGCATGCTTTTGCAGAGGACAAGAAGCCTTCAGTCGACTCCTCCAGACATTAAGCACCCCCAGCCCAAATGGAATGATAAAAAAAAATATATATATATATATATATATATATATTTTTTTTTACTAATAGTCGACTAACGGCAAATTTTGGCCAGTCATAGTCGACTATCCAAATCCTTAGTCGGGGACAGCCCTAGAAGC
>NC_140180.1:72230436-72235436 GCF_963971535.1 Notolepis coatsorum | reverse complement strand
ACCGAGACCTGGGCGCGTGGACACGACTCTCCCCTCTCCTGGAGCACGTAGCTCTTCACGTCCACCCCACCAGCTCTACCCACAACACATACAGCACCACGACAAACAGGAACAGAAAGGCTAGAGAGAGAGAGAGAGAGAGAGAGAGAGAGAGAGAGAGAGAGAGAGAGAGGAGAGAGAGAGAATGTGTGTAAGTGATCCTGTCTTAGTGAGGTGAGAGACCGTCATTGTCATTATTGACTCTAGAGGAATGCAGACCCTACCCCTCTCTAATGCTGTTGCCATAGTAGCGGTGTTTACACCTGCTGCTGTCGTCATAACTACGGTACTGCAGGCTGACATCTGCTGGTGCGTGCTGGCCCTGGGTGTGTGTTCGTCATGTGACAGGTATGGACAGCTGACAGAGCTAGCAGCGGGGCACACTGCACGCGCGCGCGCGTGTGTGTGTGTGTGTGTGTGTGTGTGTGTGTGTGTGTGTGTGTGTGTGTGTGTGTGTGTGTGTGTGTGTGTGTGTGTGTGTGTGTGCGTGCGTGTGTGTGTGTGTGTTTGTGTGTGTGTGTGTGTGTGTGCGTGCGTGTGTGCGTGCGTGTGTGTGTGTGTGTGTACTACACATGTGTACATTCTGCCCCACAGAGAGGTGTGGCAGTTTTGAATAACAAATAGCGTCTCATACCGGCTGTGATGAGGAAGGCCCCGCCCAGCCTGTAGAGCTTGTGGTTGAGGAACGGGACGCCACACACCAGCAGAAACACCCCCGACACAGCCGCGGCCACGCCCACGATGATCAGCAAGGTCCAGAAGCCTCGAAACACTGCCGGAAATACAACCGACAACCATGAAAGGGAATTAGTCGTCCTGATCCCAAACCACGCGTTTATAGAAAATTGTTGCATGAGAAGTTTGTGTGTGTTACCTGCTGTGGCATCATAACTTGGGTGAGGCACTTGTCCTACTGCGATTGGCAGAGGGAAGAGGTACCCATGAATACACACCTTGGATTCTGGCTGGTTTGCTAGAAAAAAAGAAGAAGGGTCATTGTTCACAAGCCTTAGTGCTCAATTCTGATTTCTTTGTTTGGCTGTTCACATTCTTTTTTAAATGTGGCCAATATCAGATTCCAGTGTGAACTGTTCACGCTCCTAAACTGACCATTCATTCATTCATTCATTCATTTTATTTTGTTTCGTACATGGGGGTACAGTTCATCTTTGCACAATATCACCAACATCTTTATTTTTTTTACATGATACACCCATGGCCGAAAAGGAGCAGGATATGTTTCCTGCCGCCTTCCAAACTTCATATTTATTTTAACATAATGGTCAGCTCAAGTGCACCTTACAGCTTCATACCATATAATAATAATAATAATAATAATAATAATAATAATAATAATAATAATAATAATAATAATAATAATAATAATGAATAATGAATAATGAATAATGAATAATGAATAATTAATAATTAATAATTAATAATTAATAATTAATAATTAATAATTAATAATTAATAATTAATAATTAATAATTAATAATTAATGATTAATAATAAATAATAAATAATAAATAATAAATAATAAATAATAAATAATAAATAATAAATAATAAATAATAATGATAATGATAATGATAATGATAATGATAATAATAATAATAATATAATAATAATAATCATTACCATAATTATAATAACAATAATAATAATAATAATGATAATATGACCATTAATAATAATAACAATAATAACGGTAATAATAATAACAATAACAATAACAATAATAATAATAATAATAATAATAATAATAATAATAATAATAATAATAATAATAATAATAATAATAATAATAATAATAATAATAATAATAATAATAATAATAATAATAATAATAATAATAATAATAATAATAATAATAATAATAATAATAATAATAATAATAATAATAATAATAATAATAATAATAATAATAATAATAATTAATAATAATAATAATACTAATAATAATAATAATAATAATAATAATAATAATTAATAATAATAATAATATTGCTAGATATCAATTTTTTTTAAATGTGTCACGAGCCTCAGATGCATGGAAAAGAGAAATACATTTAAAAAAATTAAAATTAAAAAATTAAATCAGATACAGAGAAATGTATGCTGTTCATATGTTCATATGTCTTTAAAAGTTTTTTTTTGTTGGAAAATATTTGTACAGTACTTCAACTCATTATAAAGACAATTCCAGAGTTTGACTCCCACCACTGATATACACATCTGTTTTAGGGTTGTCCGTGCACACTTTGACCTTCCCTTCTATGCTCTCCATTCTGTGATATGAAGACAAACTTGTTTTATAGATTGGCTGGTAATGCTTTACTTTTGGCCTTGTGCATAACTACTAATGTCTGTAACTTAACCAGCTCTTGCAATTTCAATAATCCAGAATTAATAAATAATATGTTGGTGTGTTCTCGATAGTCTGCTTTACAAATAATCCTAATAGCTCTCTTCTGTAGGAGATACAGGAGATAGTGGTTTTATATTACTCTTATATAGGTTACCCCATACTTCCACACAGTAATTAATATAAGGCAATATGAGTGCACAGTACACTTAGGTGTGCAATATGAGGTTTCCAGGTCAAACCTTCGGAAATACTCCCAAAAAACGCAGTTCTGTAACCCCTTCAATATTAACTCCATCTATTGACAATACAACATGTTCCTCTTTTTTTCTTTTGCGAAAGATCATAAACTTTGTTTTTTTCACATTTAATGATTTATTTCCCTTAAACCATTTCTTGAACCACCATGCGCAAATTAACAATAAAGAAGATGGATGTAAAAAAATAATAATAATTTAACTGAGGACTGAAAATCAGACCTGTATCTGATTCAGGACCACACAGTGGCCCAAATCAGATTGAAAGATCAGATTCCGTGTGATTTGTTCACACTGTTGTAGTTGTCACATTCAGATGTTTTTCTTTTCTCAGGCCATGCTGACAAAAATATAGCTTCACTTGACCTGGTGCTGAACAAAAGAGACAGTTCAGAAAGAAGAGGGAGGAGCTTGATATAAACACCAAGCAAAGATAAATGTGACAGTTCACTTCCTGGTTGAGGACCAATAGGAGAAAAGTGAGATTATTTTAAAATAATGTATCATATTTTATTGGATGGCGTTTATATTTTACACCCATTAATAATCATTAACCATTAACAATTAATGTTTCAACTTTCCCGGCATAGAAGAAGGAAGAATATATAGAAGAATGGAATTTGTATGTATAGCCTAAATACACAATAACTGGTCTGTCCTGCATACTGTAGCTGTGCATCCAGGCACCGAGACAACAAGACATTAAAAACAACTACGTAAGTCTATCGGTTTACTTCACTTTTATGTTTTCATGTTTATGTTTATTTATTTGCACAATGAAACAAAATACAAATAAAATAACTAGAGGTTTATAAAGGTATCTGCTAATAAACAACACAAACAATAATGAAACAAACAACAACAAGGACATAATTGGGCAGCGTGTCGAAGTGTCCTTGAGAAAGTGTCCCTAATTGCTCCTAATGAGCAGGTTGGCACCTTGCATGGTCGCCTCTGCCATCGGTGTGTGAGTGAATGGGTAAAATGGGAGGAACAAATTGTAAAGCGCTTTGGATAAAATCGCTATATAAATGCAGCCATTTACCATTTATAATAGGTAAGAGGTAATTTTTTTTCTATATGAATATAAAATTAGCACAATGTGGCAAAATAACATCATTATTAAAATGCAGTGTGTGTGTAAGAAAAATAAACTAAACCACAAAAGAAACAACATATGAATCAGTGTGCTTGTTGTGTGTGATGGTGGTTACCACAATACGCAATGAAACAAGCTGACGAGTCTCGACAGGCATCCTGCTTCCCTGCGTCCGCCAACACATTTAAAACACACGGCTGAGCTCAAAACAACAAGCGCCTCGCCAGGACGTGACCCGGCGTCAACTCACTGAAGAGAGTCGCCAGCACCGCGTGCGCCGACGGCCCGGCCCGGAACGCACATCGCCAGAAGAAGCCCTCGTGGTGAAGCGTGACGTCTCCCGCCTGGACAGACAGACGGACAGATAGACACAGACAAGGGTTGAGAGATAAGCGCACGGTTGCGCTTTGAAGTCGCACAAACTGCAAGTCGGGTCGGTTCTTCTAAGAACCCCTCCGAGTGCGTGTTCTGATCGACTAAAAGCTCTGTCCCGTGGGCTCTGAGGCGGTGTCCCGGCGGTGCCAAGCTCTGTCAGGACCTAAACGTGGTTGTGATTACTGTACGTTTCTCCGTGGTTTCTGAGGTGAACTTGTGAAATACAGACGAATCATATTCCCGCCTCGCCCTGTCAGAAATATGATTGATGGCGCTGAGTAAAGCGCGGCGACCTCATTCGTAGTTTCTTACTGGAAATGAGAGGTTCTGTTGCTCTGTGATGTTGCTGTTGCTCTCGGGGAAGGCTTGGCTGAAGCAGTAGGAGTTGATAAATGTATGATGAGACGTGCGTGCGCGTCTTTAGATGTCTGGCGTGACAGATGAAGCTGGCTGTGGGTCCCGTGGAGCCAGAATAGCCTGGTAGTCGTGGCTACAGGGGTACAGTAGTGGGAGAGTGAGGGGCAGTATCCAGCGGATGAGGTGTGTGTGTGTGAGTGAGAGAAAGTGAGAGGGAGAGAGCTTGTGAACGCATGCATGTGTGTGTCTGTACTGTATGTGCCTGCCTTGTGTGTGTATGTGTGTGTGTGCCTGCCACCGTGTGCATGCCTATTAGTGTGTGTGTGTGTGTGTGTGTGTGTGTGTGTGTGTGTGTGTGTGTGTGTGTGTGTGTGTGTGTGTGTGTGTGTGTGTGCATGTGTATGCCTATTGGTGTGTGTGTGTGTGTGTCTGCATTCATGTGCATGCCTATTTGTGTGTGCGTGTGTGTGCGTGTGTGTGTGTGTGCACGTGTACGTGTGCGTGC
>NC_140180.1:72070436-72227936 GCF_963971535.1 Notolepis coatsorum | reverse complement strand
TAGCTAAGAGCAGGATTTACAAGCACGGAAGAGCAGTCTTAAGTCGGACAGACTGGTGTGCGCCATGTTCGATTGCCCAACCCGAGTTTTCTCAGGTTTACCCCCCGCGGGTTGAATGCCCACTCACTAGAATTCTCGTATTTTCTTGTTTTTTTTTATTAGCGATCTGAAATCATATTTCATCAACCAAGTCTACCGTGCTCAGATGTGAAAAAAGCGCCCCCTATCGTCTCCCAGATGGTAATTCACCCTTTTGGATTGAACTCAATGAAAATGAATGAGAAAAAAAATCCCTGACTCCACATTTTACTTCTCACTCACGCAGCCGGGGTTGATCAGCTCCACTAGTGAGCCTCAGAGCAGCGGGGATTATGTGTTTTACAGTATACACGGTGAATCAATAAAAATATCGATTTTTTTCGAATGGCAATCCGGAATTGGAATAATCCATTTGGATACCATCTGATCTCAGGTAAGGAATCTATGTTACCAGTATTAGGATAATCAGACTCGTTTTCACAGAGATATAAGCTTTTATGTGATTATGTGATATTGCTGTTTCACTGTGCGAGCGGTCAGGAAATAGGAGAATCGATTTTCAACTCGCGGCACGAGCGTGCATGCGCACACATATACTATCGATAATCTAGCGTTTATTTGAAAACGATTCATAAATAGGCCGAACAATGACAACGTTCTAGAATATTCCAGTAAAAGGCGATTATCATGGAATGTGTTATATTTTCCGTGAAAACGAGTGATTTTCAAAATGCTAGAAAACGGAAATGAAGCGATAAAAAAACAATCTGCTATGACAATGTTGACTGGAAAATTAGTCTTTGATAAGCGACCGGCAGATTAGACACATAGCCATAATTTAAAACATAGATTAGGCAATATTAACGTTAACATTGAAGTGGCCCTGGGCATTCAAGGAGGTAAAAAGGAATTAACCTTGGGCAATCAAAGTGTTAAGGACTTTATTTGGGACGAATCATGGTGATTGCGTTCACGTCGATTCTGCAGACTTATAATAATAATATTTGTATGATAAAAAAATTCGGTTTTACATTTACAGTCATAATAATAATAATAATAATAATAATAAATTATATTTGTACCGCACTTTACATTTGTGAAAATCTCAAAGTGCTACAGGAGATAAAGATAAAAAGTTAAATGAATAAAAACAATTAAAATAAATAGAACAACCAATGAAATGGAAGACCATAAAAATAAAATAATAATAATAATAATAAAAATGAATAGAAGTCAAATTAAAAGTAAAAGAATAATTCAGGCAAATGGCCCAAATAAAACGCACAATTACTCAGTAGTATTTATATATTTTATACCCAGTTTAATTACCTGTGCATTGTATGTTACTATTGCACTTTACTGTTACATTTGTACTCTGGTTAGATGCCAAACTTATTCTCGTTGTATACTATACTAGAGACACAACACCCTCACAATACCACTTCGAGGCCAAACGACAAACAATACAGACACAACACCCTCATAACACCACTTAGAGACCAAGAGACAAACAATACAGACACAACACCATTTAGAGACCAAGAGACAAACAATACAGACACAACACCACTTGGAGACCAAAAGACAAACATTAGAGACGTACATAACGTAAGCTTTCGAATGATGTGTCATACGCTGAAATCTGAGAATGTTTGAAGAAGATGTGCTAATTGTGCTCATTTAAATCTTGTAAAACTGTTCTTTTCCTAACTGCTTTAAGCTGAGAAAAGTGCTGTATGATGACATTTGAATATAATCGAATTGTGATTTGCGAAGTCGCTTCCGTGCTACCTGTTGAATACGGGGGCCAGCATAGCAGAGATGCAATGTTGAGCCTCTCGCTTTCGTTTTGCACACGACCCTCGCCTTATAAGGATCTGACGGGCGTGTCTGTATGCAAATTCAGGTGTATGAGAATGCACTTCCAGTTTATGAATGAGTGACGTACTTCATTCAAGAAGTTCGCAGCTGCGATCATTTTGGCAACTTAAGAGAACCTCTCCATGCGTTGATGAATCTGGGGGTAACTGTCGTAGGTTTTCTCTTACGAACTTCCAACAAGGTTATTTAAGATTAAACGTACGACAATGTTGCTGAATGAGGTCCATTGAGAACAAATTCTCATTTACAATAACAACCTGGGCCACATGAACCTAACAATCACTAACAGGTGCAGACATTGTTTAAAAGACACATCATTTTGGAAGTGTGTGTGTGTGTGTGTGTGTGTGTGTGTGTGTGTGTGTGTGTGTGTGTGTGTGTGTGTGTGTGTGTGTGTGTGTGTGTGTGTGTGTGTGTGTGTGTGTGTGTGTGTAAGATATCATAGTATGTGCATTATTGCAAAGCCAAAAGGCTTACATTCAAAGATCTCATACATGGACAATAGACATAATCACTACACCAGACAGGTAACACAAGGTCACATGGTCGTCCCTGTACCTCATCAAAGTCAACCAACGAACTAGATTCTTGTACCAGATCTCCTCTCTGGTAAACAAGAATACCCTGAAGACTCTGGCAGGACCACTCATTCAAGGGTATGTCGTGGAATATATTATCATGTCCTTATAGATCTGTGTTGAGACATCATGTTATACAGCGTGACTTTCAGTGTGACCAGCTTGACTGGTTAATGTGTGTATGTCTCTTTAAGAAGACTCCGACATCTCCCCAGCCATAACTTCTTTGTTGTTGCTCCCAGTGACTGAGAACCATGTTTGTTTACCTTCATCATCATATCTGATATTATGTTGTGTCTGACAACTGTGTATTTAACATATGTCTGAACAGCGCTCTGGGTCAGTCTATGGCCAGACGCTAATGTGTTAACATATTGTCTGTGACTATAAACTGTCCTTTCATTTGTGGCCACGGTGAAATAAACTTTCTTATTATTATTAATAATGACTCAGAATGATTTGTAAACGGCTCATCGTTTAGTCCTTTAATATTTCCCATTACAGGTACTACGACTATGCTTGCACCTCATGGTACCAAAGCACCTCAAAGGCACTAAAATAAAATTACAAACATCACAAAACAAACTGGTCAGACTACTGCTTGACCTTACTCCTAGAACCCACCTCACCCCTGCCCACTTTGACAACCTAGGATGGCTTAGAGTAGACGACAGAGTACAGCAACTTGCAATGGGCCTGGTCTACAAGATACACTACACGACCAAGGTACCCATGTACATGTCAAAATACTTCCCAAAGGTCAGTGAATACCACGATCACAACACCAGAGGGAGCTCCACAAATCATGTTAAACCCAGATTTAAGCACAAACAAGGGACTAAACACGTTTTGCAATTATGCCACATCAATGTGGAACGCCCTACCCACAGCTGTAAAGGAATGTGAATCACTACCCACTTTCAAAACCACTCTCAAAGAGCACCTACGGGAGACTGCAATTCGAAACTGGACCCTGTAAATGTCCTAACGCAACCCCCTCCAATGTACAGTTACCCACCCCAGTAAGTTACAGTGGGTAACTTATGGAACACATAATTCTCTTCAATAAAGTAAACCTTTGGGGTTTCATGCTAAATATTATGTTTTTATGTATTATGCAGTCACTACCGAAACACTGGGGGCGGGATCCACAAAGAATGGATTGTACGGTGCTAATTGCACCCTTACTTACAATTCATTATGAATTGAAAATGGAGGACCCTGATGTAAACAAGACGAAAGTCTTTCTCTGGTCTGCATCCCCTTAACACTTTGAGCGCCACGCCGGGTTTTCCTTTTTACCCGCTGAATGCCACCATCGGCGCCAATGTTAACGTTAATATCGCCTAATCTATGTTTTAAATTATGGCTATGTGTCTAATCTGCCTATCGCATTATCAAAGACTATTTTCCAGTCAGTGCTGTCAAGGCAGATTGTTTTTTTATCGCGTCGTTTCCGTTTCAGAGCATTTAGAAAAGCACCAGTTTTCAGATAAAAAACAGCCCATTCTGGAGCATTCTATGAAAATCGTCTTTTACTGGAATATTCCACAACGTTGATATTCGTCGGCCTTTTTATGAATCGTTTTCAAATAAACGCTAGATGATCAATATTATACGTGCACGCAAGCACATTCGGGCCACGCACGGATAATCGCCCCGTTGATTTCCTCTCAGACTTTTACAGTGAAACCTAAAGAGGACATTTCACAAAACAGCTTATAACTTCATCAAACTTACTCTGATTATCCTAACACTGATAACATAGAGTCCTTACCTGACATCAGATGGTATCCAACTGGTATATTCCAATTCCTGATCACCATTCGAAAAAATCGATAAGTGTATGGATCCAACGCGATACAGTAGAACTCCATGATCCGCGGGGCTCAGAGGATCTAGAATGAACTGTGGTAACCCCGGCTGCATCAGTGGACTGGAAAATGTGGAGTACCGGATTTTTTTCCCCATTCATTTTCATTGAGTCCATTCCAAAATCCCTTATGTCATCTGGGAGACGACAGGGGGCGCTTTTTTCCACAATGATCGCCGGCGCCGCTCGGCTATACTCGGGTAGGCTCGGGTGATGCAATATGATTTCAGATCGCTAAAAAAAAAAATAATAATTCCGAGAAATCTCGTGAGTGGCTTTCAACCACCTATAAATAAACCTGAGTATTCTCGTGTGTGGCACGGAAAGTGTTAACAATTGTGTGTATTGAGCCGTAGGCCTACTGTATTGTACCCATTCTGCAATCTGTTAATAAAATGTTCAATCAATCAAGTGTTCTGTAAAAATGTCATCAATCATTAACTCTGAAATCAATATGATCAGTGTTATGCATTTTACAGAGAAAGATTGCATTTAGATTTTGTGGAACTTTTTTTTATTGGTTTAATTGTGAAAACCTTCAAGAAAAAATATCAAAAATACTGTTTAGAGAAGGGAAGGAAACACAATCTTAACAGGTTAATACCTTTTTACTATAGTGTATTACTATGTTTCAGTAGTGACAATGTACGGTACGCTCACTAGATGTACTTTAGATATGGTACAATATATATTCTGACAAAGTTTTGGGAATAAAACATACAACATTTCAAAATATTTCCAACCTGACTTTCAACCAATTCGGTAGAATGGCCAGAATATAATGTGACAGCCAATGGGGATCCAAATAAACAAACAAATAACAAATAGTATGCCAAAAAGACATTCAAGACAACTATGGGTAGACATCCACTGCTACAATGTCATTAAATCACACATCACAAATCACATATACCTGACTCTATAGACCTTTTCTAACGTAAAGGTGCTATAGATAATATTTCAGTAGCCTAGTCATAAAAACATTTTAAATAAAAAAAAACTCTTATAAAAGTGCAGAATAAAAGTATTGCTTTCCCCCAAAACAATATTGATTAATGAATTCATCATTTAAAAGATTTTGGCGGGTCCAAAGTGAATGTTGTTGTTTACATGCATGCATGTATCCCCTCCCTACTTCCCATTTCCCCACTTGGAATGCACCTGATTGGATGAAAGACATGCCGGTGCTCTAGTGCGACATCTAGAGACGGAATGTTATCTATAGCACCTTTAACATAAACATTCTAAATGGGCACACATTCTATTTCCTGTTGCAGTGTTTTCTAAGATGACAGCTGACAGGAAATACACCAGGCCCCGTTCCCCGTACCTGGCTAACTGAGTTAGCCGGATAATTTTCAGCATAGCTTGACTTAAGCCAGACATTTCCATTCCCCGACGTCGGATTTTCTAAATCGCCATGGTAACAGATCAGAAAGTTTGAACCTGGTCGAGGGCAGGGTTAAGTTCAGTTAGCTGGATGAACCATGGCCACGCCCCCGCAAAGAAATGCCAGCTCGCTTCCTGAAATATTTCTCACAGTCTAGATCCCATTATGCCATTCTGAATTATGTTTTTGTGCTTTGTTTGAAATGTAAAATAATAGGTCTACCTAAAATGCTGATAATAAATCATATTCAGCCTATGAATTTACTTTGTCCTATATAATGCACGTCATATTTATACGGATACGGCGCTCGCGACACACACAGTTATTTTAATAACGGACTAAACGGATCATTGCAAATGTGAATGAATGAAACCTATCGGGTGTTTGGCTCTGATTAGTTTAATATTCTTCGCTGTGTATTTGCTTAACGGAGCACCCGGATGCGTTTCATTCAAGCTGAAGCGTCTATGCGTGGATTGTGGATATGAATTATGAGGAATCTGAATCTGTGGAGTATTTAATTGTATCACTGTCACTGTGACAGTGTCACACGTTATTGTGATATTGTAACTGGGATTAAAATATATGAGGAGATGCGCTGTTTGATGGATTTGATGACGTGACGTGACTTGATAAATTGAATGAGCCTTTGACGTTTTTGATGAATGAATTTGAGAAAATGCATTTATCTTTTCAAGCACTGTTATCTGATGATGAACATGAGGTGTCACTGGTATAAACCAAAGGGTAATCAATTCAATGCATGTATGGATTAGGTCCGAAACAGATTAAAACCTGATTAATAGTGTAACTGCAAGCCTCCCTCCAAGCCTCTCTTTGGAAACCATGTATTTATATAGTACATAATATCTAAGCACATACAGTACAGATATCCTCATAATATAATTCGTATCAATTAGATATACTATTTGGGCTTGTTTTTATCCTTATTCTGAAAGAGTTGAACTAATTATTTTCGCTAGCAAGATCTCATTTGATTATTCATTCCATAAGCCTACTGCCAGCAGGCACGTTTAAAGAAATATAATCTGATTGATTGGGGTAATGAGGGACTTAAAATTTGCCTATAGATTATGCATTTAACTTGTCGGCGAGGCAATTGAGCCGTACTGCATTGTACCCATTCTGCAATCTGTTAATAAAGTTTTAAATCAATCAATCAATCAATGCCGTTAGAAGATCAGGATTTCTGCGATCGACACCTGCTGTCTTTTCAGCTGAGGCGGCCGCGCGCAATTATCCTGAGTCTCAAGTCTGGTTCAAATGAACGAGACTGAATCCACCTTCGAGGAACAGGAACATCCCGGATTCAAACATCGGGTTAATTGAATCTGGATAATGGGACTTTTGATCGACTTAGTTGAACCAGGTACGGGGAATAGGGCCCAAGCTGTTGCCCTAGCAACAGATTTCTTCTGAAAAGATCTATAAGAATACATTTCAGACCAGCTTGGTATGTACTGTATTTGAGTCAAAATATTAAATATTATACATACAATATTATACATACATAATACATATTATTATACATGAGGGAAAAAAGGCTCAACTCAATTAACTCATTCAGCACCAGGGGTCGCTGTTTACCTTACCGTTGAAATGCCATCGCCTTTTAACATGGGGATACGTGGTTGTGTTTGCAGACCTAAAGCTATATTATGTATTATAGCTATGGATCTAATAATATAGTCGATTGTCATTGAGTTTCTTCTGGTCAAGATGCAAAAAACAGATATTTTTTCATACATCCCGTTTTATACTGTGGTGAATAGGAGTATTGTTTTAGAGTAATTCTGTGTAATCCCAGGAAACGCAGCTAAACAGCGCTTTAGTGCATTTCACTAGGAATCGTGCCAATCCTCGCTTGGATCAACAATCAATCTGAAATCAACGCTAGATTATCGGTATTATGTTTCATCATGCATGCATGAAAGGGTGGGGGGGGGGGTTTCTATGCTTCGATCGCCACCAACAGAATACGTTACACAGTACATTACAGACACACGCTCCGATCGTGGGTTAGGAATTATCGGATCAACGCAATATTGATACCATATAGTCCTTACCTGGACCAGGATCTGTCCCAAAAAGAATATTCCAATTATCTGATCGCCATTCCAAGTACTGATGTCGATTGAGGTGCCAACATAATCCAGCACTGAACATGATCCGGGGGGGGCCCTACCCTCGTCGATGCATGTGTTATAAGCGCTTGGCTTGCTCGGCTAGTTAGACCCCACCCACATGCTGCAGCTCGGCCCACACACCAAGCCACATTGTTTCAAATGGAGTGCAATAGCGGCCGCAAGGTGGCAGGTGGCGGTATTGGACTTTTGTGATCTCAGACCCATCCCCAGTGATAACACACAGCTGCCTGCATGTTTATGAATGGCAATAGTGAATAAAAGAAATAACGATCCAATAACGTATATATACGTGGTTGCCGTTCAACGATTGGCGGGCTAACACATATTACATCGTTGTTGGCGGCCATTGAGTTAAGGAAATTGTATTTGAATGTATTTAGTGTTTATGTTTATGTTTATTTAGGATCACCATTAGCCATTTCCTTAGAAACAACTATTATTCCTGGGGTCCACACAAAAGACAAAATAAAACACAACCATCACACAATGTAAATTCACAACAATGATCAATCAAAACATTGTATTGGTGTGGTGTGTTGTACTGTAGCCTACCTGTGTGAGACCTGCTGAGTCCCACTCTCACTCTCTGAGTGTCACTGAACTCCTTCTCCTCCTCCTGTCATCACAACAAAACAAATAACACAGGAAATTATGTCACCGCCCTGAATCTATTGTCAGACACAACAAGGTGCTTTCTAGGACAGACAGTAGCAGATTCTGGGGCAGGTAATGCAGGAGGTGTGTGTGTAAATGGAATGGTAAATGGAGTGTGTGTGTGTGTGTGTGTGTGTGTGTGTGTGTGTGTGTGTGTGTGTGTGTGTGTGTGTGTGTGTGTGTGTGTGTGTGTGTGTGTGTGTGTGTGTGTGTGTGTGTGTGTGTGTGTGTGTGTGTGTGTGTGGAGTGTGTGTATACCTGTTGTGGCTAATGTGTGTGTATGGAGTGTGTGTATACCGGTTGTGGCCAGTGTGTGTGTGTGTGTGTGTGTGTGTGTGTGTGTGTGTGTGTGTGTGTGTGTGTGTGTGTGTGTGGAGTGTGTGTATACCTGTTGTGGCTAATGTGTGTGTATGGAGTGTGTGTGTACCTGTTGTGGTCAGTGTGTGTGTATGGAGTGTGTGTGTACCTGCTGTGGCCAGTGTGTGTGTATGGAGTGTGTGTGTACCTGTTGTGGCCAGTGTGTGTGTATGGAGTGTGTGTGTGTACCTGCTGTGGCCAGTGTGTGTGTATGGAGTGTGTGTGTACCTGCTGTGGCCAGTGTGTGTGTGTATGGAGTGTGTGTGTACCTGCTGTGGCCAGTGTGTGTGTGTGTATGAAGTGTGTGTGTACCTGTTGTGGCCAGTGTGTGTGTATGGAGTGTGTGTGTACCTGTTGTGGCCAGTGTGTGTGTATGGAGTGTGTGTGTACCTGCTGTGGCCAGTGTGTGTGTATGGAGTGTGTGTACAGTATACCTGTTGTGGCCAGTGTGTGTGTGTGTGTGTGTGTGTGTGTGTGTACCTGCTGTGGCCAGTGTGTGTGTATGGAGTGTGTGTGTACCTGCTGTGGCCAGTGTGTGTGTGTGTATGGAGTGTGTGTGTACCTGCTGTGGCCAGTGTGTGTGTGTGTATGAAGTGTGTGTGTACCTGTTGTGGCCAGTGTGTGTGTATGGAGTGTGTGTGTACCTGTTGTGGCCAGTGTGTGTGTATGGAGTGTGTGTGTACCTGCTGTGGCCAGTGTGTGTGTATGGAGTGTGTGTACAGTATACCTGTTGTGGCCAGTGTGTGTGTGTGTGTGTGTGTGTGTGTGTGTGTGTGTGTGTGTGTGTGTGTGTGTGTGTGTGTGTGTGTGTGTGTGTGTGTGTGTGTGTGTGTGTATGGAGTGTGTGTGTACCTGCTGTGGCCAGTGTGTGTGTATGGAGTGTGTGTGTACCTGCTGTGGCCAGTGTGTGTGTATGGAGTGTGTGTGTACCTGCTGTGGCCAGTGTGTGTGTATGGAGTGTGTGTGTACCTGTTGTGGCCAGTGTGTGTGTGTGTGTGTGTATGGAGTGTGTGTGTGTACCTGCTGTGGCCAGTGTGTGTGTATGGACTGTGTGTGTGTACATGTTGTGGCCAGTGTGTGTGTGTGTATGGAGTGTGTGTGTACCTGCTGTGGCCAGTGTGTGTGTATGGAGTGTGTGTGTACCTGCTGTGGCCAGTGTGTGTGTGTGGACTGT
The DNA here is from genome assembly GCF_963971535.1 of Notolepis coatsorum. NCBI lineage: Eukaryota > Metazoa > Chordata > Actinopteri > Aulopiformes > Paralepididae > Notolepis > Notolepis coatsorum. The sequence goes on along the minus strand of NC_140180.1, from coordinate 72,217,822 downwards.
GTGTGTCGCTCCCCCAGGCTCTGGTGCCGGCGGAGGGGCTTCTTGGCTCCGTCTGCGCCGGCGTCCTGGTGGAGGGTGTGTCTGCTGTAGGCTGGGATCTGCTACAGAGGGAGGAGACACACAGCAGCCTGGGGTGTGACTGGTTTGTACGCAAACGCAGATACACACAACAACCAATAAGATGTGAGGCACCTCATAGCCTGGCGGTGTGGCTCTGTTCACACTGCAAGCCTGAGGCTACGTTCAGACTGCAGACCAAAGTGGCCCGATGTCCTTTCCTTATATCCACTTTGATATCTGGTCCTAAATCGGATACAGATCTGAACAGTCATGTTGGAATTCGTGAAACTTTTCGTAACGTAGATTGACATTCATTACAATTCTGCGCTGGCCGGAATCAGTTGGTGAATACAAACCTGATGCAAACCTGGAAGACAGCTGTGATGGAAGTGGTCACTGGAGGGACAGTGAGGAGTTTACCATATTATTTGGAGTGATACTTCTGTACAAGCAAAACTTAATTTGCGTACAGTATGTGGGTCAGTTCAGGAGCGTGACCAGTTCACACGGAAATCTGATATTGGCCACATTTTATAACATTTAAAATAACAGAAACAAAGAAATCGAATGTGAGCAATACATCAGAATTAAGCACTAAGGCGTGCAGTGTGAACATGGCCTGTTCAATACCGATTTATTGCTCAGATCAAATTTTTTGGTTTGGCTGTTCACTTTATTATTATACTTTATTTAATTTTTTTTGCCAATATCAGATTCCAGTGTGAACTGGTCACGCTCCTGAACTGCTCCTGAACTGAACAATAACGAATATGAAGGTAAACATGGAGGATACTAAAGTCACAGTTTATGGTTTAATGTATAGGTTGATGTGCAGTGGAGGCAGCTAATTCATGAGCAGTTGATAATGAGGAGGAGGAGAAGGAGAAGTTTCTTCTCTCAATATGTTTCACACACAGCCCGGTTATGGTAAATATGGTAAATATGGTAAATGAACTGCATTTATAAAGCACTTTACAACTCATGCCTCAAATTCACCCGGTCACTCACATATTCACCTGGTCACTCACATATTCACCTGGTCACTCACATATTCCCCTGGTCACTCACATATTCACCTGGTCACTCACATATTCACACAGTCACTCACATATTCACCCGGTCACTCACACATTCACCTGGTCACTCACATATTCACCTGGTCACTCACATATTCACCTGGTCACTCACACATTCACCTGGTCACTCACATATTCACCTGGTCACTCACATATTCACACAGTCACTCACATATTCACACAGTCACTCACATATTCACCCGGTCACTCACATATTCACCCGGTCACTCACATATTCACCTGGTCACTCACATATTCACACAGTCACTCACACATTCACCTGGTCACTCACACATTCACCTGGTCACTCACATATTCACACAGTCACTCACATATTCACACAGTCACTCACATATTCACCTGGTCACTCACATATTCACCTGGTCACTCACATATTCACCTGGTCACTCACATATTCACCTGGTCACTCACATATTCACCTGGTCACTCACACATTCACCCGGTCACTCACATATTCACCTGGTCACTCACACATTCACCTGGTCACTCACATATTCACCTGGTCACTCACATATTCACCTGGTCACTCACCTGGTCACTCACATATTCACCTGGTCACTCACATATTCACCCAGTCACTCACACATTCACCTGGTCACTCACATATTCACACACCGACGGTGGAGGCAACCTCACTCAAGAACACTTCGACGCGCTGCCTGGAAGGAGCCAGAATTGAACCGGGAACCTTCTGATTACCAGACGACCACTCCTGATCCACTGTCGCCCCCGATATGCCCCCTCAAGTTTTGCTTGTACAGAAGTTCCACCCCAAATACTTATAAGGTAAACACCTCCCTGTCCCTCCACTGACCACCTCCATCACAGCTGTCTTCCATGTTTGTATTCAGAGTTACTCCTGTGATGAACGTCAATCTAGAGAGTGAGTAAAAGTCGAGTTACAGCCACTAGATATCACACTAGAGCACCAGCACGTAATCCAATCAGGTGCAATCCACGTGGGGAAATGGGAAGTAGGGATGGGATACATGCCTGCAACATGAAAACAACAACATTTTCAATAATTTTCTATATTTTTGGGGGGAAAGAAATATTTTTATTCCACACCTTTCTAAAAGCTTTTTTTTTTTATGATGACTCTACATACAAATCGTATCTGCAGCACCGTAAAACAAATTGCAGCATAGGAATAACAGAAAAAGAAGAATAGCAGTGGCAGAGACAGTGATAGAATAGCACTGGTGTTCCACAGTCACAGGCCAGTCCTTAGTGTTGTTTGTTGTTTGTTCATGAGTCTGACTGCCTGGGGGTGAAAACGCTCCCAGAGTCTGCTGGGTCAGGCCTTGAGGCAGTACTAACACTTGGCTGATGGCAACAGCTGTGTGTGTGTGTGTGTGTGTGTGTGTGTGTGTGTGTGTGTGTGTGTGTGTGTGTGTGTGTGTGTGTGTGTGTGTGTGTGTGTGTGTGTGTGTGTGTGTGTGTGTGTGTGTGTGTGTGTGTGTGTGTGTGTGTGTGTGTGTGTGTGTGTGTGTGTGTGTGTGTGTGTGTGTGTGTGTGTGTGTGTGTGCGCGTGTGTTTACCTTGTTGTTGAAGGTGTGTAGGTTTCTGGAGAGGATGCGTCTGATGCTGTCCATCTCCTCGGGTAGGAGAGGCCTGCTGGGAGGTCGAAGGTCAACTCTGAGAGAGAGAGAGAGAGAGAGAGAGAGAGAGAGAGAGAGAGAGAGAGAGAGAGAGAGAGAGAGAGAGAGATAGAGATCAGATTAGAGAGGTGACAGAATCTGTTTAGCCAAGACTCCCCTTCAAGCATCTGAGAGGTTGCATCAGTTTCAGTTTCAGCATGTATGAGACAGTGTAACACTCACAAATGTGCCTACTATATTTTTGTGCTATTCTTTTTGGTTGCAGTGCCATATTTGGTCACTAAGTGGCACCCTTGTTTGTACTTGATTTAGCAACAGGTTTACAGTAACTTGATTTAACTTGAGCCAGGGACTCACTTCACTTCATGTCTACCTACTGTCCGGCACAGTAAATTAACTTGTCCTCCAGTAATGATTTGGTTTGGACCATTCTACATATAAGACTTAAACGGGTATGTGTGAAATCCCAACAGTGGCATTGTCTGACTAGTTCTTTCATACTAAGGTAAGCTATCTTGGTGCAATCCTGTGGTGTCTCCATTAGGCCTGTAGGCGGAGCTCTAACCTAGAGCATGGGTTACACCGGGGTGATGTGCCCCGGCGTGACACACCAGTTGGAGTGAAGGACTGAGCAAGTTAGCTCTAGGCATGAACGTGAATAAATACAGATGCTGGTACTAAAGTGTCCATTACTTCTTCTTACTACGACATAACATATTGGCGACGACGATGTCGATGTTGAACCTAAGCCAACCGGCACCTTTTCTTCAAAACGGCGGAGAGCCAGCCATTCCATTCACGGCATGGATCCGCTCGTTCGAAAATTACCTACTAGCCATGTCCGAGAAGGAGCTACCTGACGCGCGCAAGCGTGCCCTGCTCGTCCATTGTTTGGGAGTGGAAGGACAAAGACTTTTCTATACAATGACGGTGGCAGATGATAAGTACGCCACAGCTTTATCAGTTATTAGAAAGTTCTTTACACGGAAAGTTAATGTAGTGGCGGAGCGCTACCGTTTTCGTCAACGTAGCCAACGCAATGGCGAGAGCACGGACCAGTACGTTGCCTCCCTGAAGGAGCTAGCTACAACTTGTGAGTTCGGGGGGATGGAAGAGGAAATGATCCGGGACCAGCTGGTCGAAAAGACCAACTCAGCACGCATCAGGGAGCGATTACTACTGGAAGTTCCACTGACACTGACCAAGGCTGTAATGATCGCTGCTCAGATTGAAACCGCGTTGTCGGAGGCAAAAGCCATGCTTCAGGGACAGCCGGAGAGCACGGTGGAGGCGGTCCAGTTTTCACGCTCGCGACAGTACAAGTCACAGCGGGGTAATTTCAATGCGTCACCGCAACCCTTGCCTACACAATCTATGCAGGGTAAGACATGTTACAGATGAGATGTGGCTCTCCTCAACACATCGCCAGCTTTGATGGATGCCCTGCTAGGGATGCACTGTGCAACACGTGTAAAAAGAAGGGACATTTTTCAAAAGTGTGTCGGGGCTCTAACAGAGTGGGTGAGGTAACCGAGTCTGAGATTGTACCTGAAGTGACTGTATTGTGCATGGTAGATGGTGCACGTTCGGTTGAAAAGATAGTGTGTACAGTGCAGGTTAGCACAGATGAACGAGACGGTCAGGACATTGAGCTCATGCTAGATACAGGTTCAGCTGTGTCTATTTTGCCCAGAGCGAGTTACATGCAATTATTCCCTAATGCATCTCTTACAACACCAAAGCTAAGTCTAGTCAGCTACGGAGGTAATGCAATCCCCGTTCATGGATGCTTGAAGGCTAGTGTAGCTTTTGGTGACCGCTGCACTGACGCAGAAATTGACATTGTGCAGAATGGGTCTCCAGTGTTAGGGAGGGACCTGTTTACTGCGTTACAGATGCAGATACTAGACGGCAAGGTCACGTCAGCTCAGTACAACCAGACAAATTCAGTTGCGACCAGTGTTGAGAAAAATACACTTGGGTGTGCAAAGGCATTCACACATAAGGTGAAAATACGTCCAGAAGTCAGACCGGTACAACAACGACTACGTAGATTGCCATTCTCAGTTAGAGCAGCTGTATCCCAGGAGATAAAGAGACTGGTAGAGCAGGACATAATCGAGCCTGTAGAGGCATCTGAATGGATCTCACCCATAGTCGTTACTACAAAGAAAAACGCAGAATTACGCCTCTGTGTGGACCTGAGGGAGCCAAATAAGGCAGTAGTCATAGATGGGTTTCCACTACCCCACATGGAGGAACTGTTTACAGAATTGAGGGGCGCGACACTGTTTTCGACATTAGACCTCCAGAGTGCTTATCACCAGGTTACACTACACGAGGACAGCCGTAGCTTGACGACATTCATTACTCATGATGGACTGTTTCGCTTTAAGAGAGTGCCGTACGGACTGGCATCGGCACCCAGCTGTTTCCAACGGATGATGTCAATAATCCTCAAAGGGCTGTCGGGGGTCCAGTGCTATCTCGATGACATCATTGTCACAGGTACATCAGTGGAGGAGCACGACAGGAACCTGACGGCGGTGCTGCGACGCATAGACGACGCGGGGCTCAAGCTCAACTACTCCAAGTGTCACGTCAGGAAAACGGAGCTGACTTTCCTGGGGCACACAGTGTCAGCAAAAGGACTACAACCTGACGCATCTCACGCTGCTGCTGTGTCTGAGCTGCCCCCACCTACAGATCTCATCAGGCTGAGGTCATTCCTGGGGCTAACAGGGTGGTATGCAAAATTCATCCCAGACTACGCCGTTGTCGTGGAGCCGCTGCGAGCGCTGCTTCGAGGGTCAGCAACATTCGACTGGACTCCTGAGGCTCAGCAGAGTTTTGAGGCAGTTAAAGGACTCATAGTTGATAGCCCTGCACTCTCACTCTTTGACCCTGAGCTGCCCACGGTCGTCACTACAGACGCATCGGACTACGGTCTGGGCGCCGTCCTCACCCAGATGCATCCGGACGCCTCAGAAAGGACTGTGGCGTTGTCCCAGGCAGAGAGGAAATATTCTACTGTGGAAAAAGAGGCGCTGGGCTGTGTGTGGGCAACGGAAAGGTGGAGGACATACCTGTGGGGAAGACACTTCACACTACGGACAGACCACAGTCCCCTGACCACACTGCTCTCTTCAAAAGGTCAAGGTAGAGCGGGCATGCGCGTGGCCAGGTGGTCCGCTAGGCTAATGTCATTCTGCTATGACATTCAGTACAAGCCCGGCAGAGAAAACGTTACTGCGGACTGCCTGTCCCGTCTCCCACTGCCCGGCTCAGAACCTAGCCAGGAGGAGGACGTGGAAGTGGTAGCCTTTGTCTCTGATTTCTCAGCTATCACGGCGGCGGAGTTCAAAGCTGCATGCACTGCCTGCCCGGTGCAACTGAAACTACGTGAGATACTCACCTCCAGATGGCCTAAATCAGAAAAGGATCTAGACCCGGACCTACGGAGGTTCTTCAAACTACAGAACGAACTCTCTCTACACGATGACTGTGTCGTGCGAGGCCCATATAGACTGCTCGTCCCAGAGAGTCTACAGCCCAAACTGATCTCCCTGGCTCACGACACTCACCAGGGAATCGTGAGGACAAAACAGAGACTCAGAGAAGTATACTGGTGGCCTGGCATGGATGCCCAGGTTGAGTCAGCTATCAAAGCATGCAACACATGCCAGTCACATGACAAGTCGGCAGTCACACGCACCTCTCCACTGCAGCCTGTGCCCTATCCTACTGGGGCTTGGGAGAAACTGGCAATTGACGTGGTGGGGCCCTTTGATAGAGCGCCCCTGGACTGTCGCTTTGCAATCACACTAATAGACTACTACAGTAAGTGGCCTGAGATAGCTTTTGTGCCACAGGTTACATCACGGACTGTGACAATATTCCTATCTACAGTTTTCAGCAGAGAGGGCAATCCGAAAGAGCTCGTCTCTGACAACGGCTCTCAGTTTGTGTCTCGGGAGTTTGAGGCATTTCTCCAAGACAGGGGCATAGTGCACAGGAAGTCATCTGTGTATTATCCTCGGGCAAATGGGGAAATAGAACGCTTTAACCGCAGTTTGAAAGACAGTTTGCAGACGGCCTCGCTGGAAGGCAAGCAATGGAAGGAGTTTACAACAGACTTCTTACAGGCCTACCGGTCTACTCCTCACTCTGCGACACAGCACTCACCAGCAGAACTGTTGCATGGTAAGCCTATGCGCACCAAACTCCATGTGGCTGGATTTCAGATTCCACAAGCCACACCACACTCGACGGAGGACATAGCCGCCAGAGTGGCAGTGCAACAGGACAGAAGCAAGGCGTACACGGATCAAAGGCGAGGTGCGAAGAGTGTGTCATTCCCCTGTGGCTCATACGTTCGGGTTAAGAAACCTGGCATTCTTCCTAAGACTCAGTGCAAGTTCTCCAAGCCACTCAAGGTGGTGGGACAGAAAGGGCCGCACACCTACATGCTGGCTCTGGCTGATGGACGCTGTTGGAATGCGTCCCATCTGGCTCCGGTCTCTCTTTGGAGAGGAGAGGGGGACGGCGAGGGGTCGCCTTCGGACGGTGACATTACAACAGTGTCACCTTCTGACACACACACAGAACCTGTAAGACAGGCCAGGTCGAGACGAGCACCTGTGTGGACTCAGGACTTTGTGATGAGCCACTGAGAAAAGTGTTATGTAATATTGATATTAGTAATGCTGAAAGGTGAAAGAGTTAACAGTTCTGGTTAATTATAATTGTGGCAGACTTGAATGCTAGTAATGCATAGAATTGAAATATGTATACAAATGTTTATTCTGTTTTTCATAGGCAGGAATAAGAACAGTAGAGTAAATGTTCTTTTTACTGTTTAGCTTTAATGGACTCTATCTTAGTTATAACTTAAGAAAGGTAAGAGTAGCCTACACACTTTGAAATGTTCTTTACTGTTTAGCCTTAATGGATTCTAAGTTACTGTTATAACCAGCCATGTAAGTATTGTCTTATTGAGAAGGATATGTGGTGTCTCCATTAGGCCTGTAGGCGGAGCTCTAACCTAGAGCATGGGTTACACCGGGGTGATGTGCCCCGGCGTGCCACACCAGTTGGAGTGAAGGACTGAGCAAGTTAGCTCTAGGCATGAACGTGAATAAATACAGATGCTGGTACTAAAGTGTCCATTACTTCTTCTTACTACGACATAACAAATCCTTTCCTAACAAGTTAATGTCATCACACAGCCAGACATGTTACAACAGGAAGGGGGTAATGGGGAGGGGGCATATAACCTGTTTTCTTAAATAGAAATAGAACTATGGGTCAAGACCCATAACGGGTCACGGGTCTTCTTCACATGAAGTGTGAAGACAGTAGTAATGTGTTGTTGTTGTTGTTGTGTTGTTGTGAAGACAGTAGTAATATGTTGTTGTTGTTGTTGTTGTTGTTGTTGTGTTGTTGTGAAGACAGTAGTAATGTGTTGTTGTTGTTGTGAAGACAGCAGTAATGTGTTGTTGTTGTGTTGTTGAAGACAGTAGTAATGTGTTCCAATGAGCCTGGGTCACATGGTAAGAAAAAGTTAATCTAATTTGCATCTCATGACTTGAAAAGTTGAATAAACCATAGAGAGATTAGGTACCGAGACAATGTTATGGACTGTGGTTGGGATCAACTCACTTTCAATACAGTCAATTCAAAATTCAAACAGCGTAGGGTGGTCAGGTGGCGTAGCGGAGATTGCGTTCGTCACCAACGCCGAAGACGCTGGATTCGCCTGTTCGAATCCAGCTCCTGGCGTGTCACCAGCTTGGCTGGCCGTTCACACTAATACAATTGGCAGTATTAAACAGCATAGATGAGAATACAATGAGGCCAGAGAGAGAGAGAGAGAAAGAATGAATGAGATGGGAGGAGATATGTGTAACGTCCCACCGGTCGAGGGACTGTTCTCCCCTGCTATACCTCTCCCCGTCCCTGTATGTGTGTTCCTGGTATTTCTGTCCCTTAGTGTTCTTTCCCTTCTCTCTCTCTTGCTCTCTCTCTCCCCTTCTCTCTTTTGCTCTTCATGTTAGTCTAGTGTTAGGGGAGAGTGGGGTAATTTGTGCCAAGGGGCAAGTAGTGTCACCCCTGTTATCTAGAAAACCATAGAAGAAGTTGGTCATGTGACAACATATTTTTGAAGAGGCATCCATTTCACTCAACCTGCACAGAAGGGAGTCATTTAAGCACATTTAAGCACATTTAAGTTAAAAAAAACATTGTTTTGCCCTCCAAAGTAACATTTGTATGATCAAGGTTTTTTTATTGCTGTGTGTTGTGAAGGATCAGATTAAACCGAATATGTATATTTATTTATATATATATATTTAATTGTATTTGTATATCGTTTGATATCCCCTGTATATTCCTTGTACAATATGCATTGAATATCCCCGTTTCTACTAAACAGCCCATAATAGTTTCATTCTACCATTGGACGAGAACCTGGCGCCAGGTTGCCATACCCCTAGGTCCAAGTTCAATCGTGCCGCCTAACATGTCGAGGCAGCCCCCGGTTCCGCGCAGTAATATGCCGGGCGAAATACGAATGGTACTATTTGTTCGCATATATATATGGCGCTTGTAAAGTAGAACTTTCTTTTAGTCCAGTTCTTTACCCTCCAACAGAGTGACAGACGCAAAAGCCTCCCCACGACGCACGTGCGGTGTAGTAAGGCCTACTTGGCCCAGAATAGGCATTGAGATATCGTGTAGATTAATAGTTGAATGGTCATAGTTTGGCACCATACCGTCGAGTTGGACGTATTCTATTAAGCTAATAATAGTCTATTTATGTATGGTGCATCGTTCGGTTAGAGTTCTACAGTTATCAGCACCCCCATCGTTCCTGACGTTATCTGGACGCTTAACCAGGCTGGTCAGACCCCTAGTGGTGATTGCATCCGAGGAGCTCCGGGTCAAGAGCGACTGGACCTGTATATTGGATTACTCTACCCAGACGACGGCGAGCCTTCCACGGCTCTTGGATTATGCTTTGTGTGCTTTGATTATTCCATGGATAAAGGCCAACACTGCCGAGTGTTGGAATTACCCCCCGGAGAGGACTCCAGGTGAGGCGGCGCTCTACACGTGAGGTCGCACCACGTCTCTCCGTTGTGGACCGGCAGATACCGTTCCACAGAGGGTCCAGCTGTATTCGTCTGCGGCCCGAGGTTCTGTGGGCACCGTGTCCAAGACTTTGGATTCTCCCAAGACACCGTCGGCCAGATGGGATACCGCCAGCGGCTTCTCTAACCCCCCCCTCCTACTGTCTTACAACCAGCGGGACCCCCCCCCCCCCTTAGTGTATCCAGCTATAATCATTTAAGTACCATCGCTATCGCTTTCCTAAATATTCCAGGTTGTATACTTACTCCCTGCGCAACCAGAGATTGGACATTCAATGTTGATTTACCTACGAATACTCATTTGCCATAAAAGTGCATATTCAATATTTCAAATCATAAATGTAATTAAGTGAATGTTGTATACACCTTTTGCTGTATTAAATATTCGATTTGGTACATTTGTGTTGGTTCGTTTCATCAGGTGGGAAAGTGTTCATCATACTTATATCTTGTACTGGGTGGCCAGAAGTTAAAGTACATGAGGTAGTGGTATTAAATATCATATCTAACAATACAGTCAGGGAATTGTACCCCTCAGTTACAATTGGTCCTTCGAGCCGGAGGGTAACTAGTGTAATATTAATATAGTGTTATTAATATCGAAATGGCCTATGATGAACACTCCACGAAACGATCCTCCTAACCTAGAACGCCCGCGGCGCAAACGACAGACACCTCAGTACTTAGAGGCTTACACTGTCAGTCAACTACCTAGCCTTCGACAAACGGTAAACGTGGTAAAAGTAGAAAGTAAAATTATGTCTGACCTTAACGACCAGGTTTCCCCGACCACAGAGGCCCTAGTAGGTCCTAATGTAACTGACCAAGCCCACGGTGGGGACCAGGAGGGAATTGACATGCCTTTACCCCCCGCCACTACTAAAGAAGTAGTCGCCGACAAGCCCCGGGAGGAAGACAACCCTACAGAGAGAGAACTCTGCACGGAGGAAGAGGAGGAGAGCGCCGAGGAACTAGAGCTCCAGGACTCCCCAACGAGTACCCCCAGGAGCGGCTCACGCAGGAGCGGCTCACCTCCACTACCACCTTCCCCCAACGAAGCGGAGAGGACCCTACAACAGGCGTTCCTCGTCAGCCTGACAGCCTCCGCCGAGCGCGATCGGCTCCAAGCACAGATGCTTGGCGAGCGCGAACACCTCCAAGCGCAGCAACGGAGCGAAGAACAGCGCACATGTCTGGAGATGAGACGCTTCCAGATGGAAGAGAATATGGCAAGAGACCGGGCCGACGCCCAGCGCGCCGCTGCCGGTGCCCAAAGAGACGCAGAGCGCGACAGACTACAAGCGCAACTAATAGAGCAGCTGATCAAAAGGACAACTCCCTCTCCCTCCGCCAGGGGCTCAAGGAACTCGTCGAGACAACAGTCAAGAGCAGCGTCACCGCAACGAGCAAGCGACCCTGAACTTGACCAACAGACCGAGTCTAGACCCCCCGCAGACCCCCTTCCCATACCGGTCCAAGCGAGACCCAGCTACAAGGAAGGAGCGGCCTACACTGCGGAGAAGCTAAATAAACGATTACAGGATCTGGAAGATTTGATAGAAGAAGAAGAGGGAGAAGAGGAGAACCAAGCCCGACGACAGCACAGTACTCCACCGGACCAGGAGGTCCCATACAGTCCAGGCTATACCCCCGCGGCGCTGCGCTACAGACCCCCGACTCTATTCACGGGTGAGCACGATGCACGACCAGCCCCGAGGAACAGTACCTGGACCAGCGGGCCATGGTACCCTGCCAGTACCAGCCCACAGCGAGGCGCAAGAGGGGACTCGCCCAGGAGGTCTCTCCCCCAACGCTCGCCGATGTATCAGCCATCCACGGCGTCATACAACGCCACGCCGTCATTCCCAGACTTCGCCTATGAGAGTCGAGCACAGTACACGGAGCTCCGGATGTGCTTAGAGACAATGATGGTGGATGTCGCTGATGAACGCCACAAGTATGCAATATTATTGAAGCACCTGAAAGTACCGCGAGCGCACAATATAGCGCTAGCCTATGCTACCTCCTCGACCCCATACACAGCGGCCCTTGCAGCGCTGGATCAAAGATATGGACGTATATGGGATTACGTAATCCAGGAGATAAGGCATATTGACCGCCTACCCCCAGCCACAGACAATCGCTCACTAGACAACCTGTCAATCAAAGTGCAGTCCCTGGTGGGGATGCTGGGAGCTCAACGGGAGAAGGGCAGGCATGAGCTGTACGCCAACTCTAACGTTGAGAGGATTTTGGAGAAGCTGCCACCCGCAAGACAGGAGCGCTTTCGGCGGCAGAGGGACTACCGAGATCCCGACGGCCCCGAGCCATCCCTCCTTGATCTGGCCGACTTCCTGGCGAGAGAGGTCAGCAGCTTACGACTGGACACCTTCGGGCGGAGCACGCCAAGCTCCAGAGAGGGACCCAGGAGAATAAGTGATGGAAGAAGATCGGTGACTGTCATGCACCAATCAGAGTCAGTACCGAGCAGTAAGAGTCACAGCACCCCCTCGAGAAAGGAGAAGTGGAAGATAGCGTGTCCCTACTGTGAGAAAGAACACTGGCTGTCACAATGTGACTCATTCACAAAGATGAATGCAGAAGAAGTGAGCCAATGGATAAAGTCCAACCGGCGCTGTTATCGATGTGCGCGGCCCCACATGGCAGCCGAATGCCGCCTAAAGAAAAGGTGCAGCCGGTGCGATGGAGCCCATCTAGATATACTACACGATAGTAACGGAAGACGGCCTATACCTGCACCACGGAGCGGCACCAAGGCAAGTGTCATGTACATTGACCCCGCCAGCAGCAACGGAGCTCAAGTGCTCTTAAAGGTAGTCCGTGTGACATTGAGCTACCAGGATAAAGTCATGGACACTTACGCCGTCCTTGATGACGGGTCAGAGAAGACCCTTCTGCTCGCCTCCGCTGCGACTCAGCTGGGACTGCGGGGGAGCAAGAACGAAATGACGATTCGGACAATAAGAAGAGATTTAAAGACGATAAAGGGCGAGAATGTCTCCTTCACTATTGCAGCCAACGGGCAGCCAGAGCGACGGTACAAGATCACAAATGCTTTCACCAGCCAAGAAATAGGACTATCGCAGTACACCTACCCTGTCACCAAGTTGATGGATAAATATGTGCACCTGCGTCAATTACCTATCCCGCTCATAGACGGCGCTACCCCGACCCTGTTGATAGGCTCCGACCATGCAGAACTCATAGTCCCGATTGACCGGGTCCATACAGGCCCCCGAGGCTGTCCTGCAGCAGTCGAGACCCGCCTAGGATGGACATTACAAGGCCCCCTCGCTAAATCTCTCAACCGAACAGCAGCCACTAGCTGCTTCCACTCCAGAACGACAGAAGAAGACACCACTCTCCTGCAGCATGTCGAGAGGCTATGGACCCTAGAGACAATGCCCTTTAAGAACGAAAAGAAAGACATTCGCTCTAAAGAAGACATTTACGCCATCAACCTACTCGAGCAGGGGACAAAGAGAGTCACAGTCGGCGGAGTGATGAGATACGCAACTCCACTCCTGAGGCGAGAAGGAATGCCCACCTTTCACGCAAAGAAAGACGCCACGGAGCGCTATCTACTGAACACAGAGCGGCGCCTAGCAAAAGACCCCGTTCAAGAGAGTGTGTACCGAGCTGAGATTGAGAAGCTAATCACAGCGGGACACGTAACAAAGATTGACATTAGAGGCCGATCAGACGACCGAATCATGGTACGTGCCGCATCACAAGGTCCATCACAATGGCAAGGATCGCATTGTGTTTAACTGCAGCTACCAGATCGGATCCCAAAATCTGAATAAAGAGCTCTTGCCCGGCCCCACACTCGGCCCCTCCCTACTAGGCGTGCTACTGCGCTTCCGCCAGGACAAGGTGGCTATAAGCGGGGATATCAAAGGGATGTTCTTGCAGGTGAGACTAGTAGAGGAGGACAAGCCTCTGCTACGGTTCCTATGGAGAGAGAAGATCGGAGATGAGAACCCATCCATCTACCAGTGGGAAGTACTCCCCTTCGGAACCACATGCAGCCCGTGCTGTGCTACCTTTGCACTACAGAAACACGTCACAGAGGACCCAGCAGCAGATGAAGAGGTCCAACACAGTGTGAAGAACAGTTTCTACGTGGACAACTGTCTACAAAGCGTCTCGACTCAAGAGGAAGCCGAGGCTCTCCTAATCAAGTTACGCGCCTCCCTAATCAAAGGAGGCTTTGATCTCAGGCAGTGGGCCAGCAGTGACCCGCACGTATTGCGCAGCCTCTCCTCCGCAGACAAGGCTGCCAGCAGCGAGACCTGGATGGCGACAATCCCAGGAGAAGCCCAAGAAATGACACTAGGATTAGTCTGGTGCTTCAAAACAGACTCGCTCCACTATAGACACAAACCCTTGGCTCCAGAGCAAGGAAGGTCGGCGGCGATACCGACCACCAGACGGAGTGTGTACAAGTTCAAGTTCAAGTTCTTTAATAGTTGTCATACAGAAGTACAGAATACTTTCATACAAAATGCTTCTTACTGTTACGCTCCAGAGACTGTGCTAGACAAGATAGTATCAAATAACATAATAACATAATATAGCATGAATTTAGAAGAAGAAAATGAGGTCACAGTTGTTCGGTATAGACATATGTACAATGTTCTGAGTTACCATATAATATACAATACACAATACTATGCAGTGTACTAATGTACAGTACTATCTAGTGCAAAGCAGAAATGGGATGAGGTACAATTTTAGGTACAATTTACAGTAAGGTGTACGAGTTGTAGTGCAATCCTTCATCCATAAATATAAAGTGTGGGGAGTGGGTGCTACAGTGTGTTTGTTTAAAGTGGGTGTGTGCTATAAAGTGTGTGTAGTGGGTGCTACAGTGTGTTTGTTTAAAGTGAGTGTGTGCGTGTGGATGTGTGTGCTATGTGTGTTTGGTGGTTGTTGTTGTGTAGTGTTCATTCATTGTTCGTTTAGCAGCCTGATGGCCTGGGGATAGAAGCTACTTCTGAGTCTTTCTGTGCTCGCCTTGAGACTCCTGTATCGCTTGCCTGACGGCAGCAGTTCAAAGAGGCAGTTGTTCGGGTGGCTCGAGTCCTTAATAATTCTCTTAGCCTTCCCCTTGCAACGCTTGTAGTAAATGTTCTGGAGGGTGGGGAGCCCCCCTCCAATTGTGCGTTCGGCTGAACGTGTCACTCTTTGTAGTCTGCTTTGGTCTTTTGCAGTGCTATTCCCAAACCAGGAGGTGATGTTGCCGGTCAAGATGCTCTCTATTGTACATGAGTAGAAGTTCTTAAGGATCTTCTGGCTGACTTGGAACTTCCTTAGGCGCCTGAGGAAGTAGAGGCGTTGTCGTGCCTTCTTCACCACACTGTTAATGTGTATGGTCCATGTCAAGTCCTCGGATATGTGGGCTCCGAGGTACTTGAAGCTGTTGACTCTCTCAACCGGTGCCCCGTCGATGCTGAGGGGGCTGTAGTCCTTGACCCCCGACCTCCTGAAGTCCACAATCATCTCCTTTGTTTTGCTGACGTTCAGGGAGAGGCTGTTTTCCTGGCACCATCCCGCCAGGACCTTGACCTCTTCCAGGTAGGCCCTCTCGTCGTTGGCAGAGATCAGGCCCACCACCACTGTGTCGTCAGCAAATTTGACGATTGTATTGCTACTCCGCTGAGCCACACAGTCGTGTGTGTACAGGGAGTAGAGGAGGGGACTCAGAACACAGCCCTGGGGGGCCCCTATGTTGAGGGTGATGGATGAGGAGGTGCAGTTGCCTGCTCTCACCACCTGGGGTCTGCCAGTCAGGAAGTCCAAGACCCACTGGCAGAGGTCATAGCCCAAGCCCAGGTCCCTGAGCTTGGCTATGAGTATGGAGGGGACTATGGTATTGAATGCCGAGCTGTAGTCGATGAATAGCATTCTCACATAGTTCCCCTGCCTCTTGTCCAGGTGTGATGCTGCTGTGTGCAGCACATGGGATATGGCGTCCTCCGTGGACCTGTTGGGGCGGTATGCAAATTGCAGGGGGTCCATGTTGATGGGGAGGGAGGAGCAGATGTAGCCCTTTACTAGCTTCTCAAAGCACTTCATGGCTATGGAGGTGAGAGCTACAGGGCGGTAGTCGTTGAGGCAAGCAGGCTTGGATTTTTTGGGTACAGGGATAATAGTGGACTTCTTCAGGCAGGTGGGGATGACAGCCTGTTCTAAGGACAGGTTAAATATGTCAGTGAATACTGGGGCCAGTTGGTCGGCACAGACTTTTAGGACGCGGCCGGGGATGCCGTCCGGACCTGCTGCCTTCCTGATATTCACTTTTTTAAAGGTCCGCCTCACCTCATGCTCTGTTACCCTGAACACTGCGCCTCCATCAGCAGCCGACCCCCCCCCCCCCATTGCCGAGGCTTGTGAGCTGGTGTTGTTATTACCAGCATCAAACCTCGCATAGAAGGTATTGAGGTCGTTTGCTAAGGAGATGTCACTGTTCAGTTTGAGGGAGGCGCCTTTGTAGTCTGTCATCGTTTTGAGCCCCTGCCACATAGCTCTAGAGTCAGCTTGTTCAAACTGGAGTTCAATTTTATCCCTGTAGCGCCGTTTGGCCTCTGACACTGTCCTCCTTACGTTGTGTTGCGCCACCTTGTGGTCATTCATGTTGCCTGCCACTAGGCCGTCATTGTATGCTTTGGTGCGCTCTCTCAGAGCTTCACGGACGGATTTGTCTACCCAGGGTTTTTGATTTGGGTAAACTTTCATTTTGGTAGTGGGGATTGTTTCTTTCACCCTAGTACAGACATAGTCCAGCACTGTCTCCGTGTAGGCATTAATGTTATCTGTGTCGCGGAATACAATCCAGTCTGTGTTGTGAAACACTGACCGGATCGTATCCTCTGACGTCACATCCCATTTCTGCACCTCTCGCGAGACTACGGGAGTACTTTTAATTCTTTGTCTGTACTTTGGTGTAAGGAAAATGGATGCGTGATCTGACTTGCCAAAGCCACTATCAGAATGAGCCTTGTAGCCACCTTTAAATTGCGTGTAACAGTGATCTAGGATGTTACCGCCTCTGGTGTTGCAAGTCACATGCTGGTAGAAATCAGGCAATACCTTTCTCAGATTGGCGCTATTGAAATCTCCCAGTACTAAAATGGCGGCGTTAACGTTCGTCGCTTGTATATTATTTACCTCGTCGTGGAGTCTGGAGAGCGCGGCGTTGTTGTTGGCTTGCGGTGGAATATACACTCCGACCAGGACGATCGCCGTTAACTCCCTCGGGAGGAAGAAAGGACGACACTTGATGGTTATATATTCCAGTTCTGGGGAGCAGTGGTTGGATAATTCCTTCACATTCGTTGGATCACTCCAATTTTTGTTAAACATGAAGGCAATACCTCCACCACGTTGTTTACCGGACTCTGATTGTGTCCGATCCTTCCTATGGATAAAGAAGTGATCCACTGGTTGAATCGCGTGATCTGGAACCTCCGGTGTTAGCCATGTTTCGGTGAAGCAAAGGACATTGCAGTCCCTAACGTCTCTTTGATATTGAATCCTTGCTCGGATGTCATCCAGTTTATTGTCTATTGATTGTACATTGGCTAGCAATATACTGGGAAGTGGTGTACGGTGTCGTCTGGATCTCAGCCTGTTTCGGATCCCAGCCCTTTTTCCTCGACGTCTTTTCCTGGGCTCTGGGAACAAAGGATCTGGTCCTAGTCTCCGGAGGATTTCTTCCGGCCATTGATGTGGTTCGGAAAGTTGATCCAGCGAGTAATCCAGTTGGTAAGTTTCCCGTAATCCAATGTCTATGAGTGACTGACGGTCATATACATTAAATGCACCAACAGTTGGTACGCACAAAACTCTAAAAACTATAAATATTAACAAAAGTAAACACAGTCTCGACGGAGCAAACAGAGAGGCAGCCGAACGGGGCGGCGCCATCATCATACAGAACACTCGCCAGACAATATGACCCGTTGGGATGTATTCTACCTTACACCACCAGGGCAAAGATGATTGTACGAGCACTATGGGACAAGGACCAGGGCTGGGACGACCCAATACCCGCACACCTTGCCTCAACATGGAGAGAGTGGGAGACGGAACTCCGCTCACTCCCAGGTGTCAATATACGCCGCAGCTACTTCCCATTCACAGTGAGGCCAGAGACATGCGAGATTGAGCTACACGTCTTCAGCGACGCCTCCGAAGTAGCCTACGGATCTGTTGCCTATTTGCGTGCCCAAGAGATGGGAGGAGAGATACACACTGCTTTCATACTGGCCCGCTCAAGAATAGCCCCACGTAAGCAACAATCTATCCCACGTCTAGAGCTCTGCGCAGCCCTCGCAGGAGCGCATCTAGCCACGTTAATCCAACGTGAACTCACCATTCCGGTGCATAGAACAATCTTGTGGTCAGATTCCACGACAGTACTCACATGGATTAAGTCTGATTCATGCAGATACAAAGTCTTCGTGGGAGTCAGAGTCACCGAGATTCAAGAATTAACAGAAGAAGCAAGCTGGAGGTATGTGGATACCAAACACAACCCAGCTGACGTCATCACCCGGGGAATGTCCCTGGATGACCTAACCCGTCGCAACATCTACAGTGACGGACCAGCATTCCTCCAGCTCCCGGAAGGAGATTGGCCTACGCCCACCCCGAGGGAAGCAAGTAACGAGGAGGCTGAGAACAAGAAGCCTATGTTCTGTGGACTGAGCACTGTCGCCTCCACAGACCCCAACATAGATGACTGCATTACCCTAGAGAGTGCGCAACAAAGGACATTCCTGCGGCACCACCCAGAGATTCAGTCCACCACTGACATGTCAGCAGCTGACTACGAAGAAGCAGAACTTCTTCTACTACAACGAGCCCAGAGAGACTCGTTCCCCGATGAGCTAGACTGTCTACAGGGAGGAAACCCCGTCCCATCAGACAGCAGACTGATTCACCTGGCACCAGAGAGTGACGCACATAATCTCATCAGAGTGGGTGGTCGCCTGCGGAGAGCCCCCGATCTACCAGATGACATTAAGCACCCGATCGTCTTGAACAGCCGACACAAGGTCACCGAGCTGATCATAAAGAAATACGACGAGGATGTACACCACGCAGGAGCAGAGAGAGTCTTCGCGGAGATCAGACGTCGTTATTGGATATTGCAAGGGAGAGAAGCAGTACGGCGCTTCCAGCGAACCTGTCTAGACTGCCGTAAGTGGCGCGCGCAGCCCAGCATACCACGGATGGCTGACCTACCCCCCTGTCGCCTCCGAATCGGCGACAAGCCATTCCACTCCACAGGCATGGACTGTTTTGGCCCGTTGTATATAAAGAGAGGAAGAGGCACCGAGAAGCGGTGGGGTATTGTATTCAAATGCATGACCACCAGAGCGATACATATCGAGCTCCTTCC
Source organism: Notolepis coatsorum (assembly GCF_963971535.1). NCBI lineage: Eukaryota > Metazoa > Chordata > Actinopteri > Aulopiformes > Paralepididae > Notolepis > Notolepis coatsorum. The sequence goes on along the minus strand of NC_140180.1, from coordinate 72,198,480 downwards.
GACCATGAGCACAGACTCATTCCTTATGGCCTTCCGGAGATTCATATCACGGAAAGGAAAACCGTCTACATTGTTGTCTGATCACGGGACCAACTTCAAAGGCGGAGAAAGAGAGCTGAGAGAGAGCTTCCAAGCTATGGGCCCAGAACTTAAGACCCACCTCGCTCCAGCCCAGATTGACTTCCAGTTTAATCCCCCGAACGCACCCCACTTCGGTGGAACCTGGGAACGAGAAGTACGTTCTATAAAGACAGCCCTGTATGCCGTACTCGGAGCCCAGACTGTGGCAGAGGAAGTCCTAATGACAGTCCTCACGGAGATCGAGGGAGTATTGAACTCAAAGCCCCTCGGTTACGTCTCCAGTGATGTAGCAGATGTCGACCCAGTCACCCCCAACACACTCCTAATGGGGCGGCTGGACCCCGCGCTACCCCAGACAATGTACAGGCCCGAAGAAGCGAACGGCCAAAGAATGTGGAGGTACAGCCAAGTACTAGCTGACAAGTTTTGGAGCAGCTTCCTACTTCACTACCTACCGTCTCTACAGACCCGCCAGAAGTGGGTAAAAGAGAGAGACAATTTGACAGAAGGAACAGTCGTCATGATTATTGATCAGTCACTACCCAGAGCTATGTGGCCGGCTGGCCGCGTAAGCAAAGTGATCACCGGTGCCGATGGCAAGGTCCGAGCAGCTGAAGTACTCGTCCAAGGGCGCACCTACACACGTCCCGTGGCAAGGCTCATAGAACTGCCCCGACTCCCAGATACTATCGATGATGACCATGACCCTATGACTTTGTGAGTTGACTGACCCTTACAGCGGACCTTGAGTGGAAGACAGTGCGGTTGATCTGTCTCTGCTTAGCTAATTAGGTGGGACTAATTAGGGGGCGGCTGTTGTGAAGGATCAGATTAAACCGAATATGTATATTTATTTATATATATATATTTAATTGTATTTGTATATCGTTTGATATCCCCTGTATATTCCTTGTACAATATGCATTGAATATCCCCGTTTCTACTAAACAGCCCATAATAGTTTCATTCTACCATTGGACGAGAACCTGGCGCCAGGTTGCCATACCCCTAGGTCCAAGTTCAATCGTGCCGCCTAACATGTCGAGGCAGCCCCCGGTTCCGCGCAGTAATATGCCGGGCGAAATACGAATGGTACTATTTGTTCATAGCGCATATATATATGGCGCTCGTAAAGTAGAACTTTCTTTTAGTCCAGTTCTTTACCCTCCAACAGAGTGACAGACGCAAAAGCCTCCCCACGACGCACGTGCGGTGTAGTAAGGCCTACTTGGCCCAGAATAGGCATTGAGATATCGTGTAGATTAATAGTTGAATGGTCATAGTTTGGCACCATACCGTCGAGTTGGACGTATTCTATTAAGCTAATAATAGTCTATTTATGTATGGTGCATCGTTCGGTTAGAGTTCTACAGTTATCAGCACCCCCATCGTTCCTGACGTTATCTGGACGCTTAACCAGGCTGGTCAGACCCCTAGTGGTGATTGCATCCGAGGAGCTCCGGGTCAAGAGCGACTGGACCTGTATATTGGATTACTCTACCCAGACGACGGCGAGCCTTCCACGGCTCTTGGATTATGCTTTGTGTGCTTTGATTATTCCATGGATAAAGGCCAACACTGCCGAGTGTTGGAATTACCCCCCGGAGAGGACTCCAGGTGAGGCGGCGCTCTACACGTGAGGTCGCACCACGTCTCTCCGTTGTGGACCGGCAGATACCGTTCCACAGAGGGTCCAGCTGTATTCGTCTGCGGCCCGAGGTTCTGTGGGCACCGTGTCCAAGACTTTGGATTCTCCCAAGACACCGTCGGCCAGATGGGATACCGCCAGCGGCTTCTCTAACCCCCCCCTCCTACTGTCTTACAACCAGCGGGACCCCCCCCCCCCCCTTAGTGTATCCAGCTATAATCATTTAAGTACCATCGCTATCGCTTTCCTAAATATTCCAGGTTGTATACTTACTCCCTGCGCAACCAGAGATTGGACATTCAATGTTGATTTACCTACGAATACTCATTTGCCATAAAAGTGCATATTCAATATTTCAAATCATAAATGTAATTAAGTGAATGTTGTATACACCTTTTGCTGTATTAAATATTCGATTTGGTACATTTGTGTTGGTTCGTTTCATCAGGTGGGAAAGTGTTCATCATACTTATATCTTGTACTGGGTGGCCAGAAGTTAAAGTACATGAGGTAGTGGTATTAAATATCATATCTAACAATACAGTCAGGGAATTGTACCCCTCAGTTACACTGTGTATGAACAATTATAGACAACTTGGAAAACAGTGCACAGATGTTTTAGTGCTTTAGTAAGCTACACCATGAGTCTATACAGTTAGCATGATGCTAGCTCAAAACAGCTGGGGGATGAATTTTTTTTCAAAATGGTAGGCTTGGGGTGATTTGTGCCAAAGGGCCTGTTCCACCCCCCAGGGTCGGTACCGACCCCTAAATGACATTATGATCATAGATCATATTTTTCAGAGTGATGCAAAAAATTTGCGATTTTAAAATCAAACGTTTTCAAGTATTAACATCACTAACATGTCACAAAAGCATGTAGAATGTATATTATCATCAATACGTTAGTTTAGCAATAGGTTAAAAGTGTCATTAGATAGTTTAAAGTTTTCGATTGACTGAAGTCTACCGGGAGTGTGAATACTTTCGACAACAAATGTTTGTTTCCACGTTCGAGTTTTGCGCTCTGATTGGCCAGGTCATGTGACATGTGCGCCAATCGTGGGACAGCAAGTTCTGCGCCTATTTCCGGGTCTAACAGCTTGCAAACTACCTGGCGTTCTATCGCCATGCTCTAAGACAAACTCTAACCTTAACCAACTTCGAAAGAGTGCCTAAGCTTAACCGTCGAAAGAAGGGCAGGCGTTCTATCACCATGCTCTAAGACAAACTCTAACCATAACCATTCGAAAGAGCGCCTAAGCTTAACCAGTGTAGACACTTGCGGTCCCACGATTGGGCGTACATGTCACATGACCAGAAATGACCTGGCCAATCAGAGGAACAAACATTTGTTGTCAAAAGTATTCAGGCCTACCGCTACCGCGTGGACGGCGACCATTTTGAAAATTTGAACCATGGGAATTGTAGTTTTTTTGCAGCCATTTTGTGGAGGGCTGCCGATCAGCGTTGGAATTTTTTCGAACTTCACTTCCTGGCAGGTTCAGTGGGGGTTCAAAGTTCAGCATTCTGAATGAATAATATCAATAACGTAAGGTTATGTATATAACCAAGTTCTGTGAGTTATGGTGACGCTCAGCATCATACTGCACTGTACTTCACTTCGTGCACAAGCACTGAATAAAAAATTCCACCATGTACCTTTACATCCCAACATTCGTCTGGCCACACCCCCATCCGCTTACCTTCATAAGCAGGTGTGTGGTCACCTACTCGCCTCCTTCCCAAACTTTCACCACAAGGCGAGATCAAGGGCCGCAGCGGCGTCTGATGCTGAGCGTCACCATAACTCACAGAACTTGGTTATATACATAACCTTACGTTCTGTTTCGTTATGGATCTCGCTCAGCATCATACTGCACAAGGGAGGCTGAGCGAGAGCCATAGCCCGACAAATGTACCCCGCTGAGGCCCCCCACAACCATCAGACCGGGGAGGACCGAGCCCCCCCGACCCTCTCTAATGGAAGATACCCCCCCTATTGGAGGCTTACGGGAGGGAGACGGATCCGACCGTGCGAAGAGGAACTCAAGCAACTCAACGCACAGGGTGAGCAGACCGTGGCTTGACCCCACGACTACACGCACAACCCGCATGCCACCAGAGAATGAACGGAAGGAACAACCTCGTTACTGCCCCCCAAAATCACGGGGTCAAGAGCAAACCCAACCCCGTGGCAAGGCTGTAGCAGCGGAACGCGAAGGAAGACCCAGACCCACTGAAGGGACTGGATCCCCCGGAAAAAGGGGGCCCGGAGAGTTCAATGACGCCAGGCATCAAGACCCCACCAGGCGGTCACTTAGTGACACCGCCCCCCACATCGCCAGCGTATTCGGATAAGACCCCTCCAAGAGCGGGCCCTTTCCCCCCAATAGCACACCGCCTGGCACACTGACTCTGAAACACAGGCAGTCAGCATGGCCGTAAGCACTCAAAAAGGTTAACCAACGGAAGCAGGCAGCGCACCGGGGAAACCAGGCAGCAGGCTGTAACCTGAGCCTGGAGCACTGCGGACGAGACAGGCGCCAAAGGAGTCAGCTGAAACAGCCCCCCCGGCGGAAGGGGCGTATGCTGGCGTTGTTGGTCACCATGACAAAGCCTCCATTAAAAAAAACCCACCCAGAGGGGTCGAGGCAGAGAAGGCTGACATGATTGGCAGACGTCATGAACGTGCAGGGGCACACTCAACTGGGCAACCCGGGAGTTGACACTGCCCCAACATACCAGGGAATCAACCACCCTCTTGGTACAGACGGTGGTTGTTCCTATAACCCCTCAAGAAAAACTCCAAAACACACCTGCGGGTATACACCAGCTATACCGCAGTACAAGTGTTTCAATTTCCAAAAGGGTTATCCCAGGCCTACGGTATCAACGAAACTTTACTTCGGACCGGGCCCGGCGGCTCGGGAAGCACAGGGTTACCAGAGGAGGTCCAAAAGACCACCCCAACAGCCCCCTCTTCGCCATGCGTGAGAGAGGAGCGAAGAAAAGAGAACCAGCCTCTTATGATAGTGCAGAGTACAACATGTATCCAACGCCTAACCTTGTGACACCCGGGCCGACCAGGCATTTTTCCCCCTGAAAAAAGCCCAAGTCCCTCAGGGTACCAGAACAGCAGATCTGCATCCCCGGTGGACAAATGGGTTAACTGACCTGGACCAGCGTGACCAGAACCAGTCCTGTGCCCTAACCACGCCGACATGCCTACTCCAGGAGAAGGGGCAGATATGCGTGTTGATCTAAAACATGAAAAGAGGGCGCCACCCAGACGGGCCAGTTTGAACCGTGCTCGGTGGCCCACCCCAAGGGCGTGAGACCCCTCTACCTATGTTCTGATCTATTCCGTTAACATCCCCCAGATATGAACGAGAATTCATCGAGACAACCTAGTAAACTGGCGCTCGGAAGAGACAAAACTCCATCCCAGTTGCCCTATAAAAACGCTGTTTTAATAACAAGCAACCAAGGCGCACTTAGCCCCTGCGTGATTCTTAACAGAAACACACCGAGCCAGCACTATGTATGCGTCGAGACCCAAACACATCAATGGATAGTCTAGCAAGACACCAAACATTATTCCTCCAAGTCGCCTGGGAGAACGACACGGAGCCGTCGTGCTTCATGTTCCTTCCTCTTTTTATTCAAAAAAGAAAGAAACACAGACTGACATGTATCCCACGTGACGCAGCTGAGGGTAATTTTTTTTTACATTTTTACATCCCACCACTCTCGCCATAGGGAGGAGACGGAAATCCCCAGAGAGACTTCCCACGCGAGCTGTATAGATTGAAAAGAATATATTGCAACATTGAGCTATGTAATACTTGGGTTAGGGCTCTCCGAGGAGGAGGCACTGAACCAATACACACTCAATAATCGAATTGAATCGAATACACACACAATAGAGCAGAACTCCTTTTTGAAGTTCTACTCACCTTGACAATCTGAGGAGGAGGCTCTGAACTCTGAGGAGGCTCCCTCACAGGGAAGGAGAGTCCGAACTCACAGAAGGCCCGAGGATGAGCTTCGTGAGGAGGAGCTCTGACAACTCCCTGAAACAGATCCATAACATGGACCTGAACAACCCACGGAAGTCTTACCAACAGAGACGCGCTCAGTGACGTACTCTATGGCGGGGGAATTTCCGCGGTGCACACGCCCAATCTTGCAGGGCGTGGGACCAGGAAACTCCCCCCCCCCCCCCCCCCTTACCCTGTAACGTGCCGAACAGCAACGTAACAGGAACCTTGAAGGACAGGAGGTTTTAACCCCTGACCAATCAGAAAAGGGGAGGAAAGGATTACCAGTTCACCCCTTTACGACCCCACACCCATGATACGATGTAATGACAAGTAGAGCATGACACAGTCATAGCCCGCTACATGAAGCATCGAAAAACCTCACATAACTCATGTGCTAACCTGCTATCTGATTTTTACTAAGGAAAAAACACAGAACAGAGAGGGCCCCCTTTAAGAGCCCCGGTACCAGACTTACATATGTGCTTCTGTGTGCCAAACCTAACCCAGTTGTAGATCACAAGACACACACAACCCTTCATCACAACAAAAAATGGCAAAAGTACACTCTTGCTACAGAGGAACGCCGTTTTTCATAACGAGAGAATACAGAATCCTCGATTACGTATTGGCCACAGGCCTTGCCAAGCACACATGATAAGTGACCAAACAATCTTTTCTTTAGGAAAAAATTGTTTCTCAAGCGGAAAGCACAACCCCAGCAATTAAGCAGAGGGTTACATCGTATCCCCACAAACACAGTGACACAATATATTGTAAACAACATGTCTGAGAGGAGGGTGGGGAAGCCCCAGGGAAACCGGGGGGACCACCCCTCCTTCCTTACCCTTGATACGACCAAGTTGAACAGGTAACCCTGTTAATATGTGAACACACTGTTCATTGTCATTACAGGCTGAGAAAAGAATTCATTCCTCAATCACATGTCACTAAGCATAGCTTCATAGGTTAATTAACCCCCTTAGTTGTGAGTTCACGTTACATGAACACACATGTTCTCATCACAACTAACCAGATAATTTTTACACATGTAAACAACAACCCGATTTCTATGGAGAGAGAAGCTATACCAGTGACAAGACAATTCACACACAACATGCGTCGTATCCTCAATGTATTGCAGCAACACACGTTTTGGAAAACATCGTTATTACAAAACATTTAGAAGGGAAGGAAAGAAGAAGTGTTTAAAGTCCGGTCGGGACCTTCCTACCCTGAGCGCAGGCCAAGAGAACTGCAATCTGGCTAACGGGACACCGAAGTTGAACACAGCATCTCCTGGGTCGGCGACGAGGGTAGCGTCGCTGCGCCACCCAGCCGCTACGTTTCTCCATGTTGACGCAGTCCTCGCTGGCAGGGCTCCCGGTGTAGGTTTGACTAACATCCTCTGTCAAAGATGACGTCGTAGTCAGAGTGTTTAAGGCATGTTATAGTCACAGAAAACGTTCAACAGTGTAGCATTAAGCTAACAGCCGTTCGACTGATAGCAACAAGCTAACGTTTACTAGCCTGGTGTTATAAGATTATGGTCTGTTCCTTTAAGAGGGAGGCACCCACGCATACAGGTCAGCTACGCAAGGAGCGAATATGTGATGAGACAGACTGTGTACAGGAAGAACAACAGAAGCAGATAGCTTGTTGTGAGATATGTAACGTTAGTCAACAGCATGATATGAAGAATACAATGGAAATAAATGCACAGTCCTGAAGATAACGGTTTCCAGTGGTTTATTGTCACCACCACACATCAAGAGGGATTTACCCCGAAGTCCGGACAGTACGTTAATACGTGACTGTACATGACCACTTCGGCCCTAGAGTGAAGATAACACTCTCCTGTACTCTTACTAAGGTTCGAGTTAACACAGAAAAAGGTAACATTGGGGGCTCGAGTCCGGGATATGAAAAATCCTGATTTCATCAATGAGTTGTAAACTATGGACACGTATAGTTAGCTCATGCTAACTCATGCTAACGGACGCACGAGGCAATTTCGTCAGTCAATGAACTGAGTTGAGATGATGACGGCCCATGGAAGTAACCTTGACGGGGAAATGACCAACTATGAAGAGCAAGTGATCAACTACTCTAACCCATTCATGTTAACCCCCACAACTACAACCATGTACTCTCAGTCTGATGTCGCTAACCTGAGACGTGAAATGAAGTACCAACATGGACAAAGCCTCAACCCGTTCATAACAGAGGATCAGCTGCCCCCTACTGGTGCAATGTCAAACCCATTTACTGCATGTAATAAGCCATTGATAATGGCCAGTGACAATTACCCACATGCTCATCTGTCGTTGTCAAGCACAAACCCCTTTGCTCACTTGAATGATCAAAGTATGAGAGACAGTGGCATTGAAATGCAGCAAAGTCATTATGGAACTGAGCCTCCCCATATGAATATGTTGTATGGACAAATGCATTCAATGACCATAGGAGATGCAGCTACCCATAACATTAACCCCTGCATTGCTGCTAAACCAGCAGCCTTTATGGAGAGCACACGCTGCACACCTATGAACAATGTGACAGTCTATTCCCCACATATTGAACCTGCAACCCTGCTTTCCACCCCTGTGACACCGGGTGTGTGTTCCCGTCAGGTGCAGCCAGAGGGCGCTGTACACCACAGGCAGAGTACACCGGTCCATGGAGGTAATGAAGCTGTGACTTATGGCTATGATCAGTCCCATCGCAGGCGAGCAGGCCTCCATCCAAGTGGCCGGCTGCCCCGGCGTGTGCAGTACAACCTGTCTTCAGACAGCGAGGACGACAGTGTTCAGCGAGAGAGGATTCCTACACTACGACCGGGTCAGTATGATGGCACCACACCATGGAAGGACTTCTTGCAGCGCTTTGAGAGCTGTGCTGAGGCTAATCGCTGGTCAGAGAACACTATGGCTGTCCAGTTGAGGTTCTGTCTCATAGGTGCAGCAGGAGCAGTGGTCCACCGCAACCCAAGGTCAGCACGCTGGGACTACAGAGACATTGTTGAGGAGGTGGAGGTTGCTTATGGCCCATCATCAGAGTATGCAGTGGCTGTTGCCATCGAGTTAAGGCAACGAATCCGCCTGCCAGGTGAGGCACTACACATCTTGAGGGACGACATATATGAGAAAGTGTCTATTGCATACGCTGACCGTTCTGAAAAGGAGCAGGATGCAATCAGTGTTGAGGTGTTCACTAATGCTATGGGGGACGCCAACATTATTCAGAAGCTCCTAGAAGACCGACCTCGCACATTAGCCCAAGCTTACGACATTGCTCGTCGTTATGAAACTACCAGGAGAGCAGCTACCAGCGTTGCACAGCTCATGCAGACTGGAGCACGGAATGTAGCTGAGCGGAGAACCAGAATGGCTATGGTGCGCGATTATGCCCACTCTGATGAAGCTGGGGGAAATAATGGTGCAGCACCAGCACCCACAAAGCAGAACCAGAACCACCCCGCGCAATACAAACAAAGGAGACAAAAAGATACAAATTGGGATAGCATCCGCTGTCACAACTGCTCGGGTATTGGACACATGTGGCGTAATTGCCACTCTCTAACAAACCCAACTAAGCTGCAGGCGGACACAGTTTTGAATGTCTCCAAAAACCAAAATGCATGCAGAGGGTCCAGTGGTAAAGGTGAGAGCCCAGAAATGTGTATCCACCTGCTGATGTATGACATGGAGATTTGTGCCATCTTAGACTCTGGGGCAGGGAGAAATGTGCTGCCTTTGCGATACTATAATTCTATCCACCCGGAGGTCAGACCACCTATCCAGCCATCAACTGTACAGTCCCTGCATGGCATTGGTCCTGGGAATGTCCCTGCCTTGGGTGAAGCTCACTTACCTGTTCAGATTGGCAGCCAGACTGTGGGTGTAGATTTCATACTTGCCGACCTGCCAGGCAGTGCTGAGGCCATCCTGGGCCATCCATTCTTAGAGCAGTCAAGAGCACATCTGGACTTTGGCAACCGAAAGATTGTGTTGTTCGGTGAACAAATACCATACTTCCATCCGGACAACAGGCCGAGAGCACATGCAGTAAGAGTAGCTCGCACCACAGTTCTAGCACCAGGACGTGAGTACATTATACCGGGAAATGCTCATTTCCGGACCCCTGTGAAAGGAGAGGTGATGCTATGCCCTACAAAAGGCTTTGTTGAGAAGCACCGATTGCTGGTGGCCCGGGTCTTAGTAGGAGCCCAGCCCAGTAAGAGTATACCAATCAGAGTATTTAACCCAGGAACCACTGATGTTACCATCAAGAAAGGAGCGGTAGCAGGGTTTCTCCAGTCTGTTGAGATAATTGAGCCCCCTACCATCATCACTGAATCCCAACAGTCCGACAGTGCCTTCCCCACCGTGCCAGAACATCTCACCACTCTGTACGCCCAGAGTTCCATTGAGCTAACTACCGGGGAAAAGTGCAGTCTAGCGAAGCTCCTGCAAGACTACGGCGACATCTTCTCTACAGGACCCACTGACCTAGGCCGTACTAACCTAGTGCAACATGACATTCAAACCCTGCCAGGTGTCCCAGTGAAACAACACCCCCGCCGCATGGCCCAGGAAAAACAACTGAATGCTGACCAGCAGATACAGCAGAGCCTCGAGACTGGACTCGCCCGTAACAGCCACAGCAGTTGGGCCGTGCCCATTGTCATGGTACGCAAAAAGGACGATACCTATCGTCTCTGTGTGGACTACAGGGCTTTGAATGACTGTACCATTAAAGATGCGTACCCATTACCTCGTATTCAAGATACTCTGGACACCTTATCCAGCGCCAAATGGTTCAGCACTCTGGACCTTGCATCTGGCTATTGGCAGGTGGAACTAACCCCCAGAGCACGCAAGGCCTCAGCATTCTGCAGCAGGAAGGGGCTCTTTGAGTGGAATGTCATGCCGTTTGGGCTATGTAACGCCCCAGCAACGTTTCAACGTCTAATGGACCGCGTCCTTGCTGGCATGCAATGGGAGACCTGCTTAGTATACTTAGATGACATCATTACACTGGGAAAATATGTACCAGAAATGCTGCAGCGGCTATCCCAGGTGTTTGACCGACTGCGCCAAGCCAAGTTGAAATTGAAACCAGCAAAGTGTTGCCTGTTCCAACGGCAAGTAGCCTACCTCGGGCACATCGTCTCCGAGCAGGGGGTCGCTACCGACTCACAGAAAGTCCAGAAAGTCAGAGAGTGGCCTACACCATCCGACGTCAGTGAGGTCCGCCAGTTTGTAGGACTTGCGTCATACTACAGACGTTTTGTAAAAGACTTTGCTGCTGTCGCTCAACCTCTACATGCTCTGACCAAAAAGTATGCCCGTTTCCACTGGACACAGGAATGCCAGGAGGCATTTGATAAACTAAAGCAACTACTTACCACTGCACCTGTCCTTGGCTACCCCCTTGATACCGGGGACCTCATTCTAGACACAGATGCTTGTGACACTGGAATCGGAGCTGTCCTTTCTCAGATGCAGGACGGTGAGGAGCGTGTGCTGGCATATGGCAGTAGAAGACTCTCCCAGACTGAACAAAACTACTGTACCACACGGAGGGAGTTGCTAGCCGTGGTGGAATTCACATCACACTTCCGCCAGTACCTGCTGGGAAGATCTTTCACCGTCCGCACGGATCATAGTAGCCTCCGCTGGCTAATACGGATGAAGGAGCCTGAGGGACAGCTAGCCAGATGGCTTGAGAAGCTTGGTGAATACAACTTCAAGGTGATCCATCGCCCAGGACGGCAGCACTGCAATGCCGATGTTCTGTCTAGAAGGCCTTGTCGTCAGTTCTGCCCTTGCAAAGTGCCAGACCCGTTGTTGAACATGGAAAAGTCAAGACATCAGGCTGTGCAGTGTGACCTGGGCGGTAGTGTGACAGCAGGAACTACTGAAGCTCATCCCATAGAGTTGAGCTTAGTGGGGGTAGTGGACTCCCCATCCCCTGGAATGGGAAGCACATGTGTGGAGGACTTAAGGTCTGATGGAAATTCACAAACTGAAGAAAGGATTCTTCTCACAGAGACTACAGAGGCGCAATTATTCCACGGTTGGACCGTTGAGCAGCTGAGGGAGGCTCAGATAGCTGACCCTGATATCACTCCCATCAGGAAAGCGCTGGAACAGGGAACAGAACGTCCCTCATGGGCGGAGATCTCACCTCATAGCCCGGCCACCAAAACATATTGGAGTCAGTGGAAAAGACTGTATTTCAAAGAAGGTATTCTGGTGCGACGCTTCTATTGTGCAGAGGAAACCATATTCTACCCTCAGATAATACTACCTCGTATGTACCAGTCAGATGTCCTGAAACAAATGCATGATGGTCCTGTGGGGGGTCACTTTGGAGTGGATCGGACTCTCACCCGTCTGCAGACAAGATACTACTGGTATCGTATGAGAGAAGATGTCACGCTGTGGTGCCGCACATGCGCTAGCTGTGCTGCCAGAGCCAGGCCCTCTAAGACACCCCAGGCCCCCATGGGCACTGTCCGCGTTGGAGCACCTATGGAGCGAGTGGCTCTGGATATAATGGGCCCCCTCAACGAGACTGATCGTCATAGTCGCTATGTGTTAGTAGTTCAAGACTACTTCAGCAAATGGGTGGAAGCCTATCCCCTACCAGATGAGCAGGCTGTAACTGTCGCTGAAGTATTCACCTCTGAATGGGTATGTCGTTTTGGAGCACCTCAGACTTTGCACAGTGACAAGGGCACCAATTTTGAATCACAAGTGTTTCAGAAAATGTGTGAACTACTTGGAATAGACAAGACGAGCACCACTTCTTTCAGGCCACAGTCTGATGGGCAGGTTGAACGTTTCAATGCCACTCTGCAAAATATCTTAGCCACAACAGCTGAACGCTGCCACTGGGATTGGGATATCATGATTCCCTATGCTGTAATGGCCTATAGGGCAACAAAGCACAGCTCCACTGGGTTTACCCCCAACATGATGTTGTTTGGGCGGGAAGTGACTGAGCCAATTGACCTGGTGGCTGGTCTGCCACCCGGCCATGAAAGTGCCCAGACTCCTCCACAGTATGTCACTCAGCTCCGTGAAAGGCTGGAGCTTGCTCACCAGATCGCCAGAGATGCCCTAGGTCAGTCTGTGGAACGGGCCAAAAAGCAATATGACAAGAACGTTTGCCGCACTCTGTACCACACAGGTGATGCTGTCTGGCACCTAGTAAAAGGCACCAAGAGAGTAAGAGATAAGGTGAGGAAATTCTTGCCATCATACGAGGGGCCATACTTTGTCCTAGGCCAACTGGACGACTTGGTGTACCGCATCAAAAAGGGGCCTAAGGCAAAAGTCAAAGTAGTGCACCATGACAAACTCAAACCATACCACTCCCGTACCCTGTTGGATAATGTCTGGGTCATCGAACAAGCACAAGTCTGGAACCCTGCTGAGGTTCTACCACCCATTCCAGATACCAGCCTCATCGACTCTGACCTGTTCCTGGCTAATCTTTTCCCGGATACGGCGGCGGGGAGTGATAGCGGACAGGATGCAGAGTCATCTACAGACATTCCCTTGAGCCCTGTTGCTTTCCCCTCTTCGCCACACACAGCCCAAGTCTCCTCGAGTACAGAGGAGGTTCATGCTAGTGGGGGTAGTGCAGTGCAACGTACTCAAAAAGCAACAGTTATGGACTCCACTCAGTGCCAAACATCCAGGGGCAGGTCTAGCAGGACCAGGAGACCCCCAGATAAATATGGAGAGTGGGTGACTTACTAAAAAAAAAAAAGGTTATATTACTCCTGTTTAAAGAAAAAAATAGTTGAAAGGAGTTTGTTGTTTGAAAGACTTTGTATTGTTTTGGTTAAAGAAAAAAACTTGAGGCACTGTGGCATCATGAGTAAATTTACTTTGGTGGTGATCTTGTTTACGGTGAGAAAAGTGAGACCATACAATTATTTTGGGGTGAACAGGTGAAGCAGGTGTTTTACTCAGTTAGAAGCTAGAGAGGATACTGGGAGGTTGCCTTTAATATTGAGTTAGAGCTGTGGTTATATTGGGGCTGTATTCGTTGCGTTGTAGGTGTGTTTCATGCTTCTTTTTCAGAGTGTGTTGGAACCTCAGAAGCACTGAAAGGAGGTGGACTGTTTAAACTCCTAACACTGCACTACCTTCCACAATTTCACCCTGTTCTCAAGGGAAACAACTATCTTAGGGATTATAATGGACTGTTTCTTATGGACTGTTACACCGTCAAGGGGAGATGTTCTTGGGCATTGTGACCCTAAAGGACTCCAGAGACTCAAGGGGTGTTCAAAAGAAAAAGAAAAAAAGTCTATGTAATCTGTTTAGGATATTTTGTGTGTAGTCATAGGGGTGCTGGAATGTTATTATATTTAATTGTTAATTGCCATCCAGAGTGGGGGTAGTGTTATAAGATTATGGTCTGTTCCTTTAAGAGGGAGGCACCCACGCATACAGGTCAGCTACGCAAGGAGCGAATATGTGATGAGACAGACTGTGTGTACAGGAAGAACAACAGAAGCAGGTAGCTTGTTGTGAGATATGTAACGTTAGTCAACAGCATGATATGAAGAATACAATGGAAATAAATGCACAGTCCTGAAGATAACGGTTTCCAGTGGTTTATTGTCACCACCACACATCAAGAGGGATTTACCCCAAAGTCCGGACAGTACGTTAATACGTGACTGTACATGACCACTTCGGCCCTAGAGTGAAGATAACACTCTCCTGTACTCTTACTAAGGTTCGAGTTAACACAGAAAAAGGTAACACTGGTAACACAGCGAGCTAACGCCGTAGCTAACAGCTGACTGGCTAACACAGTAGGCCACAACTAGCACGCCAGCTAAGCAGCTATCTGACTGATAGCAACAAGCTAACGTTTACTAGCCTGGTAAACACAGCGGGCTAGCGCCGCAGCTAACAGTTGACTGGCTAACACAGTAGGCCACAACTAGCACTCCAGCTAAGCAGCTATCACCTGAACTGTACACAACAACATAACAAGCCACACTTCAGACAGGCCGCTGTCCAAGTCCCTCCCCTAAGAGGGAAAAGAAAAAGAATGTCAAACACAGTTTTCAACGGTGATCCAGACATACAGCGGGGCCAGCACAGTTCCCATTTCGGGCTGCAGCCGACTTTGAGCATGGAACTCCCGATAAAGAAGATCCTATGCCCACATTTCCTCGTTAGGGTATACTTTCATTTTTATATGAAAGGTGGGGCCTGCACGGGACAGAGAAGCATCCGCTCGAGAATCCTGGGTTCACCAGGACCTGGTCGCGGCCCACTAGATTGACCATCATGGGCGTCAGACCAAGATCCTCCGACCGCCGTTTAAGCCGAGCAGAGGACCCCAGCCTGGAGTCGGCGTTTCGTAAATTGTCAGCTACCCCCACAGCATCAACAACAACCAGAGCTCGCAAGCAAAACAGTACGTACCCCATCCTGGAAACAACCGCTTCTCACAACAGTCGGTGCTTCCCACAGTCCAGCTGTGTGGCCGGAGGGCAACCCCATCCAGCCGCAGCAAGGAGGACTGTAGCTGGGGAGCATGTCAGCGGCGTGAGCTCCTAATACGAAAAAGCCGTTGAAGATCAGAATGATCATCATCTTCCAGACACTCCAGTAACGAAGACAATATCGCCGTATTTTCTCGAAATAGTGAGAGAGAAAATAAAGATATGATGTCAACGTATCTTCCCGTTCTTTTGTTTTCCAACTTTCTTCTACTAACAACCTCGTCAAGTGGGGATCTACCGAAGGCACTTCCTTGTGGTGAAAGTGAAGAAGGAGGCGAGTAGGTGACCACACACCTGCTTATGAAGGTAAGCGGATGGGGGTGTGGCCAGACGAATGTTGGGATGTAAAGGTACATGGTGGAATTTTTTATTCAGTGCTCGTGCACGAAGTGAAGTACAGTGCAGTATGATGCTGAGCGAGATCCATAACGAAACAGAACTGTTATTATTCGGGATAATAAGCCACAAAAGGTAAAGTTTTTGACAAATATTGAAATGCAGTTAGTTTCTCCTCCCTATTGTTAGCATGTAGCAACAATTAGATCTGAAATTAATTTCAAAATGGTTGCACTGTGGTGAAAATAAAAAAGTACAGTACATTACAGTAGATATCATTATCTGTTCTTATGCACGCCTGGTGATACTAAATCCAAATTGAACTGGGGCATTTGAAAGATAATATATGTATATATATATATAAATGTGCGAATTGGCTATAATAAGGTAATGTATAAGCATCTATTCTATATTCTATAATAATATTTCAAATTGCATTGGTCCGGATGGGAGAATTCAGTACTGTATCTACTGTATCATCTTCCCTTTATTAATTTCCTTCGATTTTTTTGTACACATGATCTCAAGAGGGTACTGAACGAGGTCAGTGGCAGTTTTTTAAGTTTGGTCATTATTATCATGGTGTTATTCACTGTCAAAGATGCAAAGAAAAACCATAATTCATATTCTCCTTTGTTTCATCACAATTTAAGCAAGCCTAGTAATAGACACAATATTTCTGACACTGTGAATACATTCCCTGAGGTCCATAGATGTACCTAGATACCAGGAATATGCAAATAGCCCTTGTAGAAGTGGATCAATATCCCATTTACAGAGACTGGTGTGGACAGAGACTGGTGTGGACAGAGACTGGTGTGGACAGAGACTGATGTGGACAGAGACTGGTGTGGACAGAGACTGGTGTGGACAGAGACTGGTGTGGACAGAGACTGGTGTGGACAGAGACTGATATGGACAGAGACTGGTGTGAACAGAGACTGGTGTGGACAGAGACTGATGTGGACAGAGACTGGTGTGGACAGAGACTGGTGTGGACAGAGACTGATGTGGACAGAGACTGATGTGGACAGAGACTGGTGTGGACAGAGACTGGTGTGGACAGAGACTGATGTGGACAGAGACTGGTGTGGACAGAGACTGGTGTGGACAGAGACTGATGTGGACAGAGACTGGTGTGGACAGAGACTGATGTGGACAGAGACTGATGTGGACAGAGACTGGTGTGGACAGAGACTGATGTGGACAGAGACTGGTGTGGAGAGAGACTGATGTGGACAGAGACTGGTGTGGACAGAGACTGATGTGGACAGAGACTGGTGTGGAGAGAGATTGATGTGGACAGAGACTGGAAGTGTTTTCTCACTGTGGGGGTGCCTCCTCATCTCCTCTCTGCTCCCGTCTCTCCAGCTCCTGGTACAGTCTGACGATGCTGGAGCGGGCCTGGCGCTCCTCCCGGATCAGGAAACGACGAAGGTACTTCCTGTTAAACTGCTCAAACCTCATACGCACATAATAAAACACACTCAATGTTAAACTTCTCATATACCTCATAATAAAATACGCTCAGTGTTAAACGTCTCATACGCACATAATATACACACTCAATGTTAAACTTCTCATACCTCATAATAAAATACACTCAATAAACACCTCGTACCTCATACACACATAATAAAATACACACAATGTTAAACGTCTCATACCTCATACACACATAATAAAATATATTCAATGTTAAACTGATCAAACTTCATACACACATACAGTAATAAAATACATTCAATGTTAAACTGCTCAAACCTCATGCACATAATAAAACTAGTGCTGTCAGGCGATTACAAAAATGAATCTAATTAATTACAGGATTTGTAATAAATTAATCTAATTAATCGCATTTTAATCGCATAACCATTTTATGCCTGATATTCTATATTCTATAATCATATTTCAAATTGCATGTGTCCGGATGGCAGAATTCAGTCTACAAACCCTTCTATTTAATCATCTTCCATCTATTAATTTGCTTAGATTTTTCAGGTCTGGTAAATTTTAGCATGGTGTTATTCACAGTCAAAGATACAAATTTTTTTATTGATATTCTCATTTGGTTCATTACAATTTACTCAAAATAAAATGTTCATTCAATCAATCACAGCGCAGATTGATTGATTGAATGAAAATGTTATTAACAGATTGCAGAATGGGTACAATACAGTACGGCTCAATACACACAATTGTTAAGGGGATGCAGACCAGAGAAAGACTTTCAACTTGTTTACATCAGGGTCCCCCATTTTCAATTCATAGTGAATTGTAAGTAAGGGTGCAACTTGCACCGTGCAATCCATTCTTTGTGGATCTAGCCCACAGTATTTCTGACACTGGGAATACATTTCCTGAGATTCATAGATGTCCCTAGAATCGGATACCAAGAACATGCAAATGGACCATATTAAAAAAAAAAGTCTGTAAATGTGTATTCTACATTCTTATGGAATGAATGAGATAAAAAAAAAATACAAAAAAAAAAAAAATTGCAATATATTTTGAGTTAATTTTCATAACGCGATAATTTGCTGTGTAATTCATTAATCTAATTAACGCGATAAACTGACAGCCCTAAATAAAACACACTCAATGTTAATCATACACACATAATAAAATACACTCATTGTTAAATTTCTCATACCTCATACACACATAATAAAATACACTCATTGTTAAACTTCTCATACCTCGTAAATAAAATATACTCAATGTTAAACTTCTCATACCTCATACACACGTAATAAAATACACCCAATAAACTCCTCAAACCTCACACACATTCGATGTTAAACTTGTCAAACGCCATACACACGTAATAAAATACAAAACATTGGGAACACTTTCCAAATAACGATTTGCACACCATTTTGTACAATCCATGTCTCATTTGTCTCAATCCTCCTTTAACCTGTCTCCTCCATATCTCAGTCGTCTCATGGCTTATCAATCCTCCTTTAACCTCTTACCAATCCTGCACATTTTGTATAAAACACCTGTCTATTGCATACTGAAAGTAAATGGGATGCTATTCTGGAACCATTTGTAGCAGATGTAGCACAATAGGAAGAATCACTCTGAGTGCTATTGTCATAGAGTTAAAAAGGTTTGAACACACTGAAATAAAAGTTTTTAAAATCTTCGTCTTTTTTTGCAAACAGATGCCTGCAGATCTATCTACTCTATAGTTATTAGTTGAAAACACTGTTGGGTACATAGCCTGAAGTCTTACCTAGATCATGTCCAAAGTCGATAACAATATCACAAAAAAGAGGGTTTTACACATCTTTATGGTATGTTTAACACATTGGGCGCCAGCCATTACCCTTATCCTTGTAGCTAATGTGCCAGGTTTCCATAGCATATTTTCACTGTCCGTCACTATGTTTGGAGAGCTATATCTATATTCTATATTATAGCTATGGAGACAATACTATGATCATTTGACAGTGACTTTCTTCCGTCGAACATGCACAAAAGAGATCATTTCTTCATGTATACGTTTGCGCAGTATCCCGTGGTGAATATTGTATAGTTTAGGAGTGATCCGGGCTAATTCCTGAAAAGCTGAGTTATAGGGCGCTACGTGAATTCTAATGCTATAAGCGTTGGCGTTTCTTGCCTGGACATGCTACTATTTTTTTATGCTTTGATCGCCAGTAACGGCATTCGTTTTGAACACCACACATGCTGATCAGCTGGATCTATATGAAAACATTGTAGGATCAAGGTGGAATTGACGTCAGATAGTCCTTACCTTTGACGGGGTTATTCCAAAAAGAATATTCCAATTGTCTGATCGCGATTTCCAGTATTGATGTCCATCTGGTCCTGGACATAATTTGGCACAACTTATGGATAGAGTGTGCTAGATGCGTTTCGAAGTGGTCGAATGAAGCGATTTACTTGGCTCCGTCTAAATTCTGTGCCCGGAGGGGTTTAAATGTAACACACGTGAGATATAAGGTTTCAAAGGGTGGGTGATACTGCCACCTAGCAGGATGCGGTCGGTATTGCACTTTGGCAATCTCAGAATGATTTCCTATGGGAACACTGAGGTCCGTGAATGAATAATGAATAAAAATATCGAATAAAAGAAAAAACTACCAAAACCCAAGAAATCTCGGGTCTGGCGCTCAACCGCTGGCGAGTTAACCCGGGATATGGCGGGTCTGGCGCAGAATGTGTTAAAGTGGAGATGAAGCAGTGCGATAAATACATATTCATAGCATCACATTAGTATTTAGATAAGCCACAGAAGAAGTCACGTTATAAAAATAAGCAGTTTCTAAGAAAAAACGATTTGTTGTGTACATTTCTGAAGCATTTAGCATTATGGGCGCGGCCATTTTGTTGCTGACGTCATACCGTGGCTTGGGTGTATACACTCTGGTTAGCTGCCTATATTGAATGGGTCAGTCAGCAAATAAAATGTTGCCTACAAAACAACGGGACCGCGGTGGTTCTGTTTGTATTGCTCCTGGCTGTTCAAACTAATTTTACCATGTGAGAGAGAGGAAAGTTGGTTAATTTCCACAAACTACCAGTGAAAAAAACAGTGTTGTTGACATGTTGGCTCGGGCTGCCTGCACCCAGACGGCGCGACCAGCCTGTTGGACAGGGAAGGAGGATCTGCAGCGAACACTTCATTGCCTCGGATTATGTTGTTGGGGTGGGATGTTTGTCCAGAAGACCACTAATCAGCTGAAGCCGGACGCGGTTCCCTCGGTCTTCGACAGACAGACCGGCGTTAGCTCTCGGGGCCCGGCGTTAGCTCTCGCTAGCTAGCGTTAGCAACCGGAGCGTCGCGGAGCATTCAGCCTGCTGGCTACACAGCTTGTGTAGCCAGCAGGCTGAATGCTCCGCGACGCTGGTTGAAGTGGGTCTAGGTAGCCAGCAGGCTGAATGCTCCGCGACGCTGGTTGAAGTGGGTCTAGGTAGCCAGCAGGCTGAATGCTGGCAATGCGGTTGTTCATTCACCGGCTTCAGTGCGCCGCCCGCGGCTTGACTCGGTTCAGCGTTCACCCTGATGTAAAGTAGCGATTTTTATTGTTTTGTCATGACAACCCAATTACATAATCCAACATATGTGTAAAGAAACAACATATTCCAGTTAACGGAATATTTTTTAATGATTCATTACGGTATAAATTAGGTTAACTGGAGCCAGCGGGGCAATGCGGTTGTTCATTCACCGGCTTCAGTGCGCCGCCCGCGGCTTGACTCGGTTCAGCGTTCACCCTGATGTAAAGTAGCGATTTTTATTGTTTTGTCATGACAACCCAATTACATAATCCAACATATGTGTAAAGAAACAACATATTCCAGTTAACGGAATATTTTTTAATGATTCATTACGGTATAAATTAGGTTAACTGGAGCCAGTTTTTGTCATGACAACCCAATTGCTAACGCTAGCTAGCGAGAGCTAACGCCTGGCCCCGGCTGGTGCCAACTAGCTAGCGATCGCTCCCGAGAGCTAACGCCGGTCTGTCTGTCGAAGACCGAGGGAACCGCGTCCGGCTTCAGCTGATTAGTGGTCTTCTGGACAAACATCCCACCCCAACAACATAATCCGAGGCAATGAAGTGTTCGCTGCAGATCCTCCTTCCCTGTCCAACAGGCTGGTCGCGCCGTCTGGGTGCAGGCAGCCCGAGCCAACATGTCAACAACACTGTTTTTTTCACTGGTAGTTTGTGGAAATTAACCAACTTTCCTCTCTCTCACATGGTAAAATTAGTTTGAACAGCCAGGAGCAATACAAACAGAACCACCGCGGTCCCGTTGTTTTGTAGGCAACATTTTATTTGCTGACTGACCCATTCAATATAGGCAGCTAACCAGAGTGTATACACCCAAGCCACGGTATGACGTCAGCCATGACGTCAGCAACAAAATGGCGGCGCCCATGTTGAAAACAGGGATATTATATTATATTTTTCAGACAAATAAGATAGATTTCACATTTGATTATAGAACCCTGTCTTACACAAGGTACACAACAAACAAACTAGGATCACATTGCTCACTGCTTCATCTCCACTTTAAGCGTTCTTCCTAAAAGGAAAGGAGGAGTCAACACTACCTCAGTCCCCTCTCCCCCTCCCCCTCACCCGAGATTGGAAGCACGTAATAGGTTGGGCGGTGTGTCAATCAAACAGCGGCCATTTTAGCTTTCAACCGATGTGTTGGTTGTAACCTCGTTCCCAGCTTTATCTCGAGAGATAAAGCCTGGTAAAGCACTACGGCCGAAAGTGGGAATCAGGTAGGAAGTCCCGCCCCTGAAATCACGACACGGTGCTCATGAAAATGTATTCCCCCCAGAAACAACCTCGTTATCGCCTCCCTCGACAGGCTGACAAACCTCCTTGTTGTTTGTTTAGCTGGGGACTATAAACAGATCAGGGGGTGCCCGGAAACCGGAAAGCCTGTAGCCGGTATTTCTGTATTTCCGATTCACATTTTAGGAGGCATAGCTTTACTAGCCTATGTTGGTTGAGAGACAATAACACAGTGTGACGCCGACAGACGGCTGTAAATGTGTTGCGACATGCAATGTTGAGGTTAACCTGTCTCCTCCATGTCTCAGTTGTCTCATGGCTTATCAAGGCTCCTTAACCCGTCTCCTTAATAATAAGTAAAACCAATAAGTAAGATCATAGCTCTCTGCATTTATTTGGTCAGTCTAGTTCATGCTGCTACTCCTAATGTTTTCTACTGTAGATTCAGTAGTTATTCATCAGAACAACTACTGAACAGCAGCTCCCTTATCAAAAAAGCACAGCAGAGGATGTTCTTCCTGCAGCAGCTGAATAAATTCAACCTGCCAAAGACAATGATGGTGCACTTCTACACAGCCATCATCGAGTCCATCCTCACCTCCTCCATCACAGTATTGTACGCTGCAGCCACTGCCAAGGACAAGGGCAGGCTGCAGCGTGTCATTCACTCTGCTGAGAAGGTGATCGGCCGCAATCCCCTACCACCCCGTCACAATCTGTTTTAGACACTCCCCTCTGGCAGGAGGCTGCAGTCCATCAGGGTCAAAACCTCACGCCACACGAACAGCTTCTACCCCTCTGCAGTGAGCCTCATCAACAAGGCTCGGGACCATCACTGACACCTCCCACTGACACCCCCCACTGTGTTACATTAACACACCCTTCCTGGACTATATATTTATACCTATACACTCAAAACTGTTCATACTTGTTCATACTTCACTGTTCATACATGTTGCACAATACTGCTCAATTGCACAGGCCTGTTAAATTATATCCATCCCACTGTATTTAAAAAAAATAAAAAATAAATCTAATTAGTGTATACATTGTGCACAATTATATAGCCCTGGCCTATTTTCATTTATAATTCTATTCTATTCTATTGTACTTTAATTTAGTTCATATTCCATTTTATTTTATTCTACCTTTTTATTTTATTCTACCTTAATTGTCTGTCTGTTAATGTTGCACCACACGACCTAATCAAATTCCTTATATGTGCAAACTACTTGGCCTTTCTGATTCTGATTGTGATTCTGATTCAACATTATACAGAGGCCTGACAATAAAGTGTATAATGTTGTTTTTGCTGCCATCTGTTGGTAAGTTGAGATTTTGCCACCACAAACATTCCATCTGAGCACAAACAGGGGTAAATGCATACACACTAACACACATAAAATAAACTGGGGTGACATCTTGCTGTTGACCAAAAAGGCTTTTTGGAGTATGTTTTTCATGGACTCTTTGTGACATACAGACCATGTCAGTGGGAGCTACGCCTAATTTCTTCCACGTCATATTTGGTCATAACTCACACATTCACACGACGGCGGAGGCAACCATGCAAGGTGCCAACCTGCTCATTGGGAGCAGTGAGGGGTTAAAGGTGCTATAGATAACATCCAGCCACTAGATGTCACACTAGAGCACCAGCATGCCATTTATCCAATCGGGTGCATTCCATGTGGGGAAATGGGAAGTAGGGAGGGGATACATGCCGGCAATATGTAAACAACATAATTTTGGACCCGTCAACAGTTTTTAAATGATACATTCATTAATCAATATTATTTTGGGGGGAAAGTAATACTTTTATTCTGCACCTTTCTAAAATGATTACTCTACATAAAAATGTTATCTATAGCACCTTTAAGTGTCTTGCTCAAGGACACTTCAACAGGGAGGTTGGAATTGAACCAGGAACCTTCTGATTACCAGACATCTGCTCTACCTCCTGAACCGCTGTCGCCCCGGTTAGGGTTAAGTAAGAGTTAGGTTTATATACACCTTTTTAGGTGAAAAGTATGACATGGGTGAGTGTTAGTGACACTGTGACACCAAGAAGAGTGTGGGGAAACAAAGCCATGGGACCTACTTGTCCTTCCAGTAGTGCTGTCCCCAGTAGCCGACCACATCCTCTATACCTGCCAGCAAGTGGTCCAGGAGCTGCAAGCCAACAGGACATCAGTGCATCAAACCAATAAGCATGCTGATTACAATGTGCTTCTGGAGTAAGTATCTCTTGTATTGTTGCCAGATGTGCAAGATTAGCATTCTTAAGCATTAAGAAGCTTATTTTATATTGTCAGACATTCTTTTATCATTTCTCATTGAAGTATTTCTCATTCATCATTGCATTACAGTTGACATTCGTGTGACCTGAGGAATACATTATCTTCTTTTTTCTTCCTGTCTGGTTTAGAACAGTTCCAGTTCCTCTTACCATCTTATAAGGAGAGAGGAAATGTTAGGAGCTATGTAAAGTCAGAGGTCATGACTCATGACACATTTGGACCTCACATGTATTCACATAAAGAGTTATACCCAGGTCATAGTACGTTTGGGAGGCACAAACAATTGGTAACAAGGTACAGGCAGGTCTATGGTTCTGTGCCCAACGTAATGTAAAGATATTTAATCAGACAAAAGTAAACTAAGACATATCACTTTATCCTTTTAATTGCATTCTGGCACTTTGCACTCACTACTACTGGTATTGTGAATGAGAGTTTATGCTGCTATTTTTATGCTATTTCTTTTCTGTTGTTGTATTGTTATTCTCTGCATTGTTTTTATCCGTTTTCCTATTTTCGGCATACTATATTTTATGCAAATGTTATGTCTATTTTACTGTATTTCCTGCTGTGAAGCACTTCTTGTATGAAAGACGTTTATTTCTATTATAATTTCTATTATTATTATTATTATTATATTTTATAAAGGTATTAGAAGTTAGGGGAGAGGGGAGATAGACAGACCAAGGTTAGAAAGTTGTTATTGTTCATGTAATTGGTTTACATGATATACACAGGTGTTTACTGTATAACTGTAGTATTGATGAACCTTTATGTGTGCAAACTGTCCAGAGCATTGAAAGGATCTTCTGACTATTAGCCTATTACTTATGTCACTGTAGACATGTGTTAATCACTGCCTTGTGTAGTGGTAGTGATTGATGTTGTTAATACAGTGAGTAGGACCGATGAAGCACTGAGGTAGTGATTGATGTTGTTACTACAGTGAGTAGGACCGATGAAGCACTGAGGTAGTGATTGATGTTGTTAATACAGTGAGTAGGACCGATGAAGCACTGAGGTAGTGATTGCTGTTGTTAATACAGTGAATAACGTGATGTAGGCACCGGGATGATTGTATTGTATTATTTTGATTGATGTTTTTGTGTCATTCCTGCTGTGACAGATCTGCCGTCTTGACTTCTCCCCTGCACACCTCTTCCCCAAAGGGACCACAATGGAAATGAGCCATATTGTGTTATCCTGACATTTCGTATATACTGCCATGGCAGAGCTGTGATTTTAAGAAAAAGGAATTGACAAATAAAATAAATCACTCAATCAATCAATCAATCAATCACTCACCCTGCTGTGGATCTCCTCACTAACAGTAGGCAGAGCTCTCTTCTTCCTCTTCACCTCCAACAGCTCCACTAGTGGCTTTATGGTCATCCCCTGACGAATAAAGAGAACAACAACAACAACAACAAAGTTATAATACAAAAAAAACATGCCTATTATAACTGTCACAGCAATCGGGACATCCCTCTTGGGGACGCTGATAGTGTCCAGAGTCCTCGCTCAGGAAGCCAGAGCCCAGGCTGCATCCAATAATGCATAAATGGTAAATATATATAATATATAAATATAACAGCCTTTATCAGAAGAGCTTCACGACTTATGCCCCACATTCACAAATTCACACACCAACGGTGGAGACAGCCATGCAAGGCGCCCAACCTGCTCATCGGGAGCAGTTATGTGTTGGGTGTCTTGCACAAGGACACTTCAACACGGTGCCAGGATGAGTCGGAATTTAACCGAGCCTTCCGACGGCCGCTCTACTTCCTGAGTCACTGTCGCCCCATGGGGCGTTACCTGGCATTGGTATGAGAAGGGCTTGGAGAGAGGGGTGTCTACTCTGTGGGCCTGGATATGGCTTCATGTGAGGGATAGTGGGGGACCTTCGTAGGGCCTGCTAACTGCCTAAAGGCCCACATGGGAGCCCTGGCCCCCGCCTTGCCCCGCTTACAGTAGTTCTGCAAACAGGGTTCGCACAAGGTCCTTGAAGTGCTTAAAGTGCTTGATTGGCCTGGAATTCCTTGAAAACAGCCAATTTTTTAACAAGGTGCTTAAAAAGTCCTTGAAATTCAAATCAACCATTCGCATTGAAAATTTTGTTCATCCATGATAAAATTGTTCTGAATCAAGAAATAATTCTTTTTTATTTAAAGTGTAACTAATTGTCAGAAATTGGTTTTAAGCCATAAATATTGGATCAGATTTTCTTTGCTATAAAAACAGCATTTAAAAGTGAATTGTATCCTTTTTAAATGCCCTTTTAAAATGAAAAATAGTGCTTGGAAAAGTACTTGACAGTCCTTGAATTTCATTTTGCAACGTCTGTGGGAACCCTGTGCAAAGTACAGACTAATCAATTTGAGAAGGAATGAAATAGGGAGGAGGATGTCCCCCTTGTTGGCACATGTTTCATGTGAATTCACATCATTGTCTATAGGTTTAAGGAAAAATGCACTTACCAACCATCCCCCTTTATTGAATATGAATAAATCTTCCTTTGCAACTCAGTAAAACATTAATATTTTGTGTTTGACCACACATGTCGGCAGTGGTCTTGTTCTCTTTACCTGGACGAATACAGTGAAGAGGATAACAACGATGGTTGTCGTGATGAAGAGTCTCTTCTTTGGGAAGTCATCGATGAGGAACACCAAGGAGAAGCAGATTGCCCCTCTTAGGCCACCGTAGGCGATGATGAACTGATCTCTGAAAGTTACTACGTTCCTACGGACCTTGTTCACCACAGCAGTCAACAGCAGAACACCTTGACCAGAGAATCATGTTGGTTAGTTAACGAGATGGGAGGGTACTGTATACATTGATTGATTGATTGATTGATTGATTGATTGATTGATTGATTGATTGATTGGTTGATTGATTGATTGATTGATTGATTGATTGCTTGATTGATTGATTGAAAATTGTATTAACAGATTGCAGAATGGGTACAATAAAGTACGGCTCAATACACACAATTTCTCTGGGATGCAGACCAGAGAAAGACTTTTGTCTTGTTTACATCAGGGTCCCCCATTTTCAATTCATAATGACATTTATGACATACGCAACATACATATACAGATATATATCATGACATAACCATACAGTACTGTTACATTTATAACATCCAAGATATACAAATATACAGTACTGTTTACCAGAGATCCTAACAGAAACTATATACATTCAAGGGGGAGGAAACTGTACATTAGGAGGGGGTTGGGTGGGTGGGTGGGTGGGATTTGGACATTTACGGTGGCCAGTTTCGAATTGGGGGGGCCATTACTGCTTGAACTTCAAGAGACTCCATTTCAGCCAAAGACTAGATACTGGACTGTATAGGACTGTGAAGCTCTGTACCCCCCCCCCCCCATGCTGCTTTGACACCTGAATTTCCCCAAGGGGATTAATAAAGGATCATCTTATCTTATCTTATTTTTGGATGTTGTTAGGTTATTTTATGACAACACTCGTCATTTAAGTTCCCACATTATGTCCTTCAGTTTCCCTAAACCAGAATGTTAGCATTGAATTTTAAAGGAATCTATCCGGCTGCAAGCTAGCCTAGCTTAGCACGCATGAATGGAAGCGGATATGGATTTGTGCTAAACTAGGCTAGCTCACAGCCGGATAGCTTTTCTACTGAACGTCACAGAGAGAAATTGATATCTATCTTCTTGTCTGACTCTGGAGAAGATGGTAAGTGCATTTCCCATAATGTAGGCGTGTTCCTGTAGGCGGGTTGATTAACCCTTTCACTGCCACACGACAGAAGGTTAACCCTTTACTATCACACAACCGACGGCGATGCTCCATCATTAGCATCATTGTGTGATAGTAAAGGGCTAACCTTCTGTATTGTCACAGTGAAAGGGTTAACCGGCTGTCGTGTGGCAGTGAAAGGGTTAAGGTGTATGAAGGTGGACTTGCTGTTCCCCATCGTACGTGTTTCAAGGTTAAGGCTGTCCCCACCTCTCCTGCTACATCATTTGAATGCCTTGCCTTCAAACTGCTTGGCCCCCAGCCTGTGCTTGTCATCCTGATTTACCGTCCCCTCCTCCCTCCCCTGTGTTTATTTCAGAATTATCTGATCTACTCACCTCCGTCAGCTCATCCACCTCCTCAATTCTCCTCCTTGGCGACTTCAACATTCATGTTGACAACATCACCGCCTCCGACGACCTCCTGTCCCTCCTTGACTGCCACAATCTCACCCAGCATGTACATTTTCCCACCCACACCAGAGGCCACATACTGGACCTGGTGTGTTCCACCGAGACCATCACTCCCTCCAATCTCAGTGGCGTGGACCTCCACGTTGCTGATCATCTTGCAGTTAAGTTCTTAGTTCCTGTCCCCTCCTCCTCTGGCCGCCCACAGCGCCCCATGACATACAGGAACACAAAAAATATCACCCCCACTGACCTCACCAACGCCCTGAGCTCCCACCTCGCTCATGATTCTCAGCTGCTCTCAACCATTGAGTTGGTGAACACCTACAACACAGCCCTAGCTGCCACCCTGGACTCCCTCGCACCCCTTAAAACCTGCACTGTTACATTTACACACTCCGCCCCCTGGTACACCCCTGAGCTCCGCTCCATGAAAGCCAAGGGCCGCCAGTTGGAGAGGCGCTGCAGGAAAACAGGCCTCGCTGTTCATGCCCAGGCCTACTCTGACCACATCATCTCCTACAGACTCGCCCTCACCCAAACCAAGTCCTCCTTCTACTCTGATCTCCAAAGGCCAAGGGAATTCCAACGCCCTCTTCTCCACCATCACCAAACTCCTCCAGCCCCCTGACAACCCCCTCCAGACCACCTCCTCTGATCTCTGCAACAGATTCATGGAATTCTTCCAAACCAAGATCGATGCCATCTACCAGCAGCTCCAGTCTACTCCTGTGTCCCCCACACCTCCGGTTGTTAAACATGACCCTCTGCCCCATCCCACCTACTCCTTTTCATCCTTCTCCCTGGTGGACACCGACTCCATTATGAAGCTGGTGTCGGGCTCTAAATCCTCCACCTGCTCTCTGGACCCCATGCCCACCACCCTGGTGAAGGCTGGCCTGCCTGCCCTCTGTCCTCTCATGGTAGACATCATTAACTCATCCCTGTCCACTGGCTCCGTCCCTGCTGACTTGAAGGTGGCAGCAGTCACCCCAATTCTCAAAAAACCCGGTCTGGACCCCGATAACCTCAACAACTTCCGCCCCATTTCCAACCTCCCCTTCCTCAGCAAGGTCCTCGAGTGCGCAGTAGCCGCCCAGCTACAGAGTCACATGGCCCACCATGACCTGTTCGAACCACTCCAGTCTGGGTTCAGGGCTAAACACAGCACCGAGACAACAGCAAATTACAAATAACAAATTACCTCCTCATGGCTGCTGATGCTGGCTACATGAACATCCTCATCCTCCTGGACTTCTCAGCTGCTTTCGACACCATCTCACACTCAATCTTCCTAGACTGCCTGGAAAATGTCCTTGGCATCACTGGTACCCCCTTGTCCTGGTTCACATCCTACCTTACCAACAGGTGGCAGTATGTTTCCCTCGGGGGGTCCAGGTCAGCTCCAGCACCTGTTAAACAGGGTGTTCCCCAGGGTTCGGTGCTAGGTCCGCTCCTTTTTATGATCTACCTCCTCCCACTCTGTGATATCATAAGGAAAAATGGCCTCCACTTCCACTCTTACGCAGACGACACGCAGCTTTACCTCCACACCAAACCCTCGGCTCCCCTTCCTCCCCCCTCCCTCACCGCCTGCCTCCAGGACATAAAAACATGGATGACCACCAACTTCCTTCAACTCAACAGCAAGAAGACCGAATTAATAGTTGTAGCCTCCCCAGCCCTCCTCCAAAAGATCGACCACCTTGTGCTCTCCGTGGATGGCTACTCCATCTGCCCCTCCACGGAGGTAAGGAACCTGCACGTAATACTGGACTCAACCCTCTCATTTCACCCTCACGTCAAGTCTGTCACCAGATCCGCCTTCTTCCACCTCAGAACCATTTCCCGCCTCCGCCCCTCACTCTCCGACACCTCAGCGACACTCATTCACGCCTTCATCACTTCCCGCCTCGACTACTGTAACGGAATCCTTCTTGGTGCTTCCAAGAAGGTTCTGGATCGCTTACAGTACGTCCAAAACTCTGCTGCGAGGGTCCTCACGTGCACCAAACCCTGGCAGCACATCACCCCCACCCTGCAAAAACTCCACTAGCTCCCCATCAACTACCGAATCCCCTACAAGATCCTCCTCCTCACCTGCAAATCCCTGCACGGGTTGGCCCCTTCCTACCTGACCAACCTACTCCACCCCTACACTCCAGCACGAGGCCTCTGCTCCTCCAACTCTGACCTCCTCACCACCCCCCGCACCAGGTGTTCCACACTGGGAGACCGAGCTTTCGCTGTAGCTGCCCCCAGGCTTTGGAACTCCCTCTCCCCCTCCATCCGAGGCTCTGACACCATCAACCTCTTCAAAACCAACCTAAAAACCCACCTGTTCACACTTGCCTTCACGCAACACAGCCCCGCTCCCAAGTAGCCCACCCCTGACTCTTTTCTTTTAAGCCACAGATCCCGTTGTTTTGTTTTGTTGTTTGTTTGTTTTTGTTCTGTTTTCAGTTTTTTGTTTGTTAATTTCAACCACTCCATCCAATTGGACAGCACCTTGCTTCCTTTTTTTTATCTTATTTGTTTTTTCCTGTTGTTACTATACACATATATTCATAATCTTTTATTTGTAATATTTTTTTTTCTTCAAATGTATCTTTTTCTACCCTTTCCTTGTACAGTGTCCTTGAGTCTGAGAAAAGCGCTTCTCTCTTAAAATCCAATTTATTATTATTATTATTATTATTATTAAGGAAGGGGACTCTGTTCCCTATAGCGCTACCTGTGGCCCTCCAGACGAGGCAGAGCAGCAGGGTGGAGCAGACAAAGGGCCAGCTCCACATGTGCACCTCCTGTATGGTGGAGACGCCCAGGAAGATGAAGATCAAGGTCTCACTGACACTACTCCACATCTTCAGGAAGTATTGGATGCTGGTGTTGCTGCGCTCCGACACGTTGGCCTCCACATACTGCTTCATGGTCACAGCACACGTCACGATGCTGGGGGAGGAAGAGACACGCACACACACCAACTCATTGAGTACCTCAGATGAAAAACTATAAATCCATTTTAAAGGTGCTCTAGATAACATTCATGGGGGGGAAAAGCAATACTTTTATTCTGCACCTTTCTATAAGCTCTGTGGATGTATATATATATATTTTTTTATTATTACTCTACATAAAATATTATCTATAGCACCTAAAGAAGAAGAAAGTTACATTGATATTTGTTTGTATACAAATCCGTCCTGGGGCAGCTACCGACTTACATAAGCACTTTACTCATTCAACCAATAGGTGGACATTACAATCTGAGATGACAAAATTATATCTCATATCGTGTTCCCACTGTCGGAACTGAATTATGGAAAACATGCGTTCAGCTATGCTGCAGATCTGTTCTCCTGGAACCTATTACAAAAAGAGTCCCTCAATGAATTGATAGTTTTAAAGAAAAAATGTAAAGCCTTGGACGTGCTCATGTTTAAAATTTTCTTTTTCAATGAAATGTGACATTTTCTCACAATGTGTGTGCTTTTACTATGTTGTTTCTTTATGTGATAATTATCTGTATTGGCCAGGGCCCACTTGAAAAAGAAATGGAAATCTCAATGTGATTACCCTGGTTAAATAAAGGATAAATGAAACAAAATCAAATCAAAAAGAATCTTCCCACGACGAGCCTTTGGGTCTAAAAACCCTGTCGTATTCTGCAACAATGTGTAACGTCTAACGACAAACTCACGCCATGATGCCAGAGAGGTGCAGCATCTCGGAGGTGAGATAGGACAGGTAGGAGTACAGGAAGACGAAGAGTGGGGCGATGACCTGAGCGCTGGAGGTGAACCTGGAGGTGAGAGCCGCCAGCAGGCCGAAGAACAGGCCCAGGAACATCCCGCCCAGCCCCACCACCACCACCCTGCAGGCCCCCAGCAGGACGTCCAGCCCCGACACGGACGGCAGGCGCAGGAAGGACTCAAACAGCTTGTACAGCACCTGGAAGGGAAACGACACAACTGTTTTTATATGTTTATTTTTTTAAATGTTCTTAGTCGAGGCAAGGACGTACAATTCAATTAGCAATGAAGTAGAAATATGCAACAATATATGCCTGGACATAAAAGTAGTTACTCACTTTGGACACGACAAAAGAAATCAGACGCAGAACACGTAGAACAAAACACACACAAACGCAAATCACAATAACATGAGTCAAAATAAGCAGACAACATATTTGCCTAGACAGCAAAAACATATATCTTACTCTCCTCTTTTTGTTTGTTTTTCTTTCTGCTTCTTTTTAATTCTCAATACAACTGTTTTTGTATTATCTGTGAAATCAACATCCATATAAACCCTGGTTTCATAAACTATGGGTTGGGAGCCAAAATTGTGCCACAGGCCTTCTTCTGGTGGGTCCCCACATGACAACAGTAGTTGGAATAATTTAGTGAGCCTCAGTTCAATGACAAAATAAATCTCATTTGGGTCCCTGACTTGAAAGCTTTAAAGGAACTCGCCAACATTATCTTTTCTAGAGTCAGCCAAGAAGATAGATACCAATCTCCTCTCTGTGCGTTCAGTAGAAAGCTATACCAGCTGTAAGCTAGCTTAACATAGCACAAATGAATGGAAGCGGATATGTACCACTTCCATTCATTTGTGCTAAGCTAGGCTAGCTCGCAGCCGGATAGCTTTCTACTGAACGCACAGAGAGGAAACTGGTATCTATCTTCTTGTCTGACTCTGGCGAAGATGGTAAACACATTTACCATAATGTTGGCATATTCCTTTAACTCTTTCACTGCCACACAACAGAAGGTTAACCCTTTACTATCACACAACCAACGGTGAAAGGGTTAACCTGCTGTTGTGTGGCAGTGAAAGGGTTAACCTTCTGTGAATTGTCGCAGTGAAAGGGTTAACAGTTTTGGTAGTGTGGCAGTGAAAGGGTTAAGAAGCCATGATCAACAGTACACAATAACATCAAAGGGTTCCCAACCAGTAAAATTGCACGCACGCACACACACACACACACACACACACACACACACACACACACACACACACACACACACACACACACACACACACACACACACACACACACACACACACACACACACACACACACACACACACACACACACACACACACACACACACACACACACACACACACACACACACACACACACACACACACACACACACACACACACACACACACACACACACACACACACACACACACACACACACACACACACACACACACACACACACACACACACACACACACACACACACACACACACACACACACACACACACACACACACACACACACACACACACACACACACACACACACACACACACACACACACACACACACACACACACACACACACACACACACACACACACACACACACACACACACACACACACACACACACACACACACACACACACACACACACACACACACACACACACACACACACACACACACACACACACACACACACACACACACACACACACACACACACACACACACACACACACACACACACACACACACACACACACACACACACACACACACACACACACACACACACACACACACACACACACACACACACACACACACACACACACACACACACACACACACACACACACACACACACACACACACACACACACACACACACACACACACACACACACACACACACACACACACACACACACACACACACACACACACACACACACACACACACACACACACACACACACACACACACACACACACACACACACACACACACACACACACACACACACACACACACACACACACACACACACACACACACACACACACACACACACACACACACACACACACACACACACAAACATCTCCTCACCACAGTCACAGCATCATTGAGCAGCGACTCTCCAAACACCAGGATGTGTAACTGTTCGTTGACGTGGATTTCCTGGAAGACCGACAGAACGGCCACGGGGTCCACAGCTGCTATCAGAGAGCCGAACAGCAGGCAGTGGAGCAGAGAGACGTCTCCCAGGGAGCTCTGGGCCAACAGACACACACCGTACAGAGACAGGCCGATGCCCAGCACGTTCCACAGTGTTCCCAGCACTGCATACCTGCATGGAGAGAGACTCAATAATATCACTGATCGTGTAAGTAGTAGTAAACTACTGGCCAGACGGTTTGCAGTCAACCAGCACCTGTTAACGGGTCGGACCCAAGATTCAAGATTCAAGAGGTTTATTTATCACATACATACCAGGGCATACAGTGAAATGCGGTTGGCCATGCCCGCTTCGATTGTGCAAGGATACAATAGTAAATAAAATAAGTAGAAGATGATAAAGTAGACATAAAATAGACATGATAAAATAGACATGTTAATAAATCCTGAGATAATTTGGACCCTTTAGCTCAGCTGGTTAGTGTGGCTGCAGTCTGTGGATCCTATGGTCCCGGATTCAAATCCACTTGGTTACATTGGTGACAGCGGTGGGATCTCACTACCCTGTGAGTCTGTATATAGGTTTACGCCGTAATATGGGATGGGATCTCAGTAGCCTTAACCCCCGGGAAAGTGTGCGCATGGACGAAAGGACGCACTTCTCGGTATAAGGACGACTGGAGGTCGTAGTCAACCAGCACCAGCTAACAAGGCTGACCCTTTAGCTCAGCTGGATAGTGCGGCCGCCTGTAAATCCTATGGTTCCAGGTTCAAATCCACTCCTCCCCACATCCGCCTCTCTAAACCACAACACTATACCACCATGCCAAGAGAGATATCCCACTTTGCAGGATAGCAGGCCCACATCATTATAGTGTGTTTGAAAAGTCAAAGATTATGATGATTAATGATTAATTTAGGTCCACATATTAACAAATGGGCAGGAAACAAAATATGCAGATGCCATCAGCCACAGATGTACTCAATTGACAATCAAGTTGAAACATACAGTACGATTAGGCTGAAATTACATGTTGCTCTCATTTTGTCTTGTGTTGTAAATGCAGTGCACCCTTCCTTCACAGCAAGTGCTTCACCCCTGCCCCCAAGACTCAAAGAGTAGTCTTTGGTCAAGAAGAAAGGTAAAATAAATGTAGTCCTCGTCATACTATGTTCTCAAATTGTAATCGTAATCGTGTTTATATCAATCATTATGATTTCTACCCTATTCAAGCAGCCCTAATACAGTCTGCTTCAAGGATATGAAAAACAACTGAACAATACCCTGCTTGGCCAACTCATCTGAAATACACATACAAACACAACACCATGCGACCTGTCCTACCAGAGGATGGTGCCGAGGTTCTCAAAAAATAGCCTCCCCGGCAGGAAGTAGCCAGCGTCCAGGACGATGGGCGGCAGCAGAAACAGGAAGAAGGCGTCTGCGCTGAGAGTGGGTGGGGCAGAATGACGGACACCGTAGATGACCCCTCCCACCAACAGGCCCACCATGATGAGCAGACAACTCTCCGGGACCACAGCAGGGACACGACCTGACCAGTGGAAACCTGGGGAGAGAGAGAGAGTTGGTCGGCGGATATTATATATAAAAAGTATTTAGAAATGGTTATTTCACAAATTAGTCTGTGTTGTATTCTGAGTTGTTGGGGGAAGCTTACTCTGGAAAGACCAGAGTAGTCGTTGCTTTCTGTGATTTTGGTCCAGGATGATTATTTCTGTAGTGCTTTCAGCCATGCACTTTTGCTGTTATGTATACAACAATGTTTAAAATTACATTTTATATTTTTATGTTTTGTGTGATGTACTGTCTGTTTTACTGCTGCTATACATTTGCCCTCGTCTGTCGCCGTCACGCTGTGTTATTGTCCATCAACCGACACATCGGTTGAAAGCTAAAATGGCCACCATTTTGCATATTACGTGCTTCCAATTTCGGGTTATAAGACCAAACAGCCAACGAGCGTCAGTTTTGAAAAAGTTACCACCTCCGGTTTCACCTCCCGGTGACCGGACCAGTCACCTCTGACGGTGAAAATTATTGACTGTTTTTGTAGCCAATGAAATTCTGGAAATGACAATATATGACGCAAGGGATATTTTCGAGGATATATGTCCTTTTCTCTGGCGAAAGAAGAATACTCGAGAAGACTCTCCTGCGCAATGCATTGGTGCCAATGGCCATTTTGGATTAAAAATACCGATAGATTAGAAAAACCTGTGTAAATTTGTAAAACACTCATTTTCTGTGGTATTGTTATCAACTTTAAACCTGTACTATAGCCTTCAGGCTATGGACCCATTTTGTTTTCCAGCTCATACCTCTCATCTGGAACTCTTTTGCAGGCATCTGTTTACAAAATAATTCAGACGTAAGTAAAGACAACTTTTATTCCAGTGTTTTCAAACCTCTGTAACTTTATTACAGTAGCACTCAGAGTGATTCATCCTGTTGTGGAAGAAAATTGTGAATGTTTCCTTTCAAAAGAGGACAGACTTGTGCATCTGCTACAAATGGTTCCAGAATAGTGACCCCTGCAACGCGCACACACACACACACACACACACACACACACACACACACACACACACACACACACACACACACACACACACACACACACACACACACACACACACACACACACACACACACACACACACACACACACACACACACACACACACACACACACACACACACACACACACACACACACACACACACACACACACACACACACACACACACACACACACACACACACACACACACACACACTGTACATCTGATGTTTATCTTTCCTCCTATATAATAATAATAATAATAATAATAATAATAATAATAATAATAATAATAATAATAATAATAATAATAATAATAATAATAATAATAATAATAATAATAATAATAATAATAATAATAATAATAATAATAATAATAATAATAATAATAATAATAATAAACCTTAGTGGCAGATATCAACCCCCCTCTCATGGATATGTGAAGTGTAACTGAGGGGTACAATTCCCTGACTGTATTGAATAAGTATGGTATCATTAAACCACTACTGAGTTATGTACATTACTACTGGCCATACAGTACACAGGTATATGTGATGAACACCCCCACAATAACACGGCTTAACAAGAAAGTACTGTTTATAATAATATTTATTAGAAGAGCACCAAGATTATCTTACATTTATTAAGAATGAGAGTTGCGCTTGTAAGGCGAAGAATGTGCATGAATAGGTCAAGAGCGTAAGTCCATGAGCATATTACGAAGGGGATAATTAATACCACCTGTAGCATAAGAATTATATATGGTACACTAGTAGGTCAGCTGGAGATACTAAGGGGGTTCCCTCCGGTTGTAAGCCAGCAGGGGAGAGGAATGTTCGAATGCAAAAGTCCGGATCAACGAGGAATCAATAAGCTCCAGCTACGGGAGGCGGTACATGTACTCCCCTCGATCGGCAGACGAAAGCAGCAGCTATAATCCAAGTATGCGTGCAGCATGGATGAAAGCCAGCCAGCCTCCTCCTAGAGACGGGCTCGAGTGATGCTCCTCACGGGTAAATCCCACACAGCAGCGGGGTAGACGGTTCTCTGCTCCAGCAACCACGGTACCAAAATCAATATAATCCAGCCGGAAAAGGCTCTGCATTCACCGGTGTAGATTCTCCTGTGCACGGTACTTCACATTAACTAGGTCGAACTTGACGTTATTTCACTAAGCTCTGACACTTTTACTATCCTATTCGCACGCGGTTATAAGTGCTCTATTTAGACGCAAAGTTGCTCACTTCACTTGGTCGTTGACTCGTGGTGAAGGCTTTAACGTTTGAGGGTAACTAACTAAGATTACTGCTGTATCCACCTGCAACGTATTTATACGTAAGGTGAATAATCTAGTACCAGCCTTATTTCTGTCTCGTATTACTGCGCAGAACCGGGCATGTCCAGGCATGTCTTAGCGGTGACTTTGAACTAGACATTGGGGGTATGGCCGTGGCGCCTAGGGGGGTCGCTGTCCAATAGGAGAACGAATATTATGGTCTGGCCTGTACTAGGTAAAGGGATATTCCGTGTATATGTACAAAGAATATACAAGGGAGAACATAAAGAGAGACCTAGAGAGATGGACAGTAATGCCCTTGGACTTCAATTCAAGAATAGAGGTCATTAAAATGAACATACTATCAAGGTTACTGTACCTATTCCAGTCACTACCGATACAAATACCACAGAATCAATTCAGGGAGTGGGACAGACTGATATCGAGGTTCATATGGGCGGGGAGAAGACCACGGGTCAGATATAAAACACTACAACTACCAAAGGAAGAGGGAGGGATGGCAGTACCCAATTTACAAGATTATTACTATGCAGCACAAATGAGAGCAGTGACGTGCTGGTGTAACGACAGATATGAGGCAAGATGGAAAGACATTGAAAAAGAAGGGGAGGGATACAAGGTACAAGCTCTGGTGGGGGATAGGGAACTATTTAAAGAAAAAGAGGGACTATTAGATCCAATCACCAAATGCACCTTGACCATATGGAACAGAGTAGTAAAAACACACAAATTGGAGAAGCAGTCAGGGGTCCTGAGATGGGTAGCACATGACAAGAGATTAAAACCAGGGAGGTTAGACCATGGATTCAGAAGGTGGGAGAGGGGGGGGGGGGGGCAACAGCAATATGCAAAATGATAGAGAAGGGAGAAATGCAGACACTACAAAAATTAAAGGAGAAATTTGGACTAGAAAACAGGGACCACTTCAGATATCTACAGGTTAGAGACTACTACAACAAAGAAATAAGGGGGGCCAAAGACGAGGAACAGAATGGAATAATAAAGATGATAGTATGGGCATACGAAGGGGGGCAAGGAAGAGTAATATCAGCAATATACCGGGCTATAATGACCAGCAAGGGACACACGACCGATTATATAAGGGAGAAATGGGAGAGAGAACTAGAGATAGGAATAACAGGGAAGGAATGGGGGAACATATGTGAGGTACAACATTCAACAACAGGATCGAGAATATGGAAAGAATTTGGATGGAAAAACATAATCAGATTCTTTATAACCCCAGAGCTGAAGGGAAAATATGCACCAACACAAAAAGCATGCTGGAGGATGTGTGGGAAGGAGGGGGCAAATCACACGCACATATTCTGGGGATGTCAGAAGCTGAAGGGGTATTGGGAGGAGATAGGGGAAGCAATGATCAGAATATTAGGATACGGGCTACCACAAACAGGACTGGTGCTTTACTTAGGAGACCTGACACACGAGGGAATACAAGGGGGGGACAAATATTTAATAAAGATAATGTTGATAGCGGCCAGAAAAGCAATAACGAGACTGTGGTACAAGGAAGACCCACCGACAATAGCAAAATGGTTAGGAATAGTGGAAGAAATACAGGATATGGAAAGGATAACACACATGCTGAGGTTACAGGAAGAGAAATTTGGGGAAAGATGGGGAAAGTGGGAGGATTATAAAAGGAACGAGAACGACATCACAGAGGAAGAACCAAATGCAACACAAGAGAGCGAAAGGTAAAGGAGGAAAGATGTTCAAGCAGGGTCTATGAACCCATGTCACACACCTGTACTTTAGTTAATATTTTCTATTTTGTTTTTGGGATATTACAAGTGCTGAATGCTTTTATACCTTATTATTTATGTCTGTTTAACGGTGTGATATTAAATATTCAGGGATGAGGTGGTTTGTGTATGGGTGAACCAAAAGGCAAAGTGAAAGTTAATAAACAAGAGAAAAAAAAAAAAAGGACGAAGGAGAAGGGAAGAAAGAAGCTCAAGGAGGGTCTCTGGACCCAGATCACACATACAAACCTTAGTCAGCATTTATCGTCTTTGAGTAGGAATTACCTGTTTATGCCTGTTTAAGGGAGATACACAATCAACCTTTATATCAAATACCTAGAAAACAACAGTAGGGGAACCAGACAACTAACCATGTGATACCCAGGTAAATATTTATGTGCACTGTTTTTTCTTTTTGTTTTTATTGTGATGCTAGTTTCTTCATTTTTTATTATTTATTTTTTGTAAGTGCTGTCTGTCTAAATAACTGTTAATAAAAAATTTAAGTTTAAAAAAAAAAAGAATATACAAGGGATATCAAACGATATACAAATATTATACATGGGATCTCAGGCAATAAATATATATATTCGGTTTAATCTGACCCTTTGTAACAGCCGCCTCCTAATTAGTCCGCACCTAATTAGATAAGCAGAGACAGATTAACCGTCTTGTCCACTACTCAATGTCCGTTGTGAGGAGTAGGGCAATTCACAAAGTCAGTGGGTCATGGTCGTCATTAAGGGAGTCGGGTAGCCTTGGCAACTCTATCAGCCTCGCCACGGGTCGGGTGTATGTCCGCCCCTGGACGAGCACTTCTGCCACTCTGACCTTTCCGTCGGCACCAGTGATCACTTTGCTTACGCGGCCGGCCGGCCACGCAGCTCGGGGTAGTGACTGGTCTATGATCATGACGACTGTTTCCACTTTTAAGTTGTCCCCGTCCTTGACCCGCTTCTGACGGGCTGGAAGGGATGGTAGGGGGGTTAGGAGGAAGCGGGCCTGAGACTGCTTTGATCTGTGCTTGGCTGCGCCTCCACATCCTCCGTCTGTTCCTCTTGTTTGGTCTGTACCCCGTCTGAGGAGGGGCCGGTTCTGGCCGCCCCATCAAGGAGTCGCTTGGGGTGCTGGGTTCGAGGTCAGCTACGTCTGGAGCGCAGCTGACGGGGGTGGAGTTCCGAACTCCCTCTTGTGCCCACGGTTCTCTCACAGGCCTCTCGCCTAATGTCAATAGCCTCTCAACGGGCTGTACGAGAGAGTGGCCG
Organism: Notolepis coatsorum; assembly: GCF_963971535.1. Taxonomy (NCBI): domain Eukaryota; kingdom Metazoa; phylum Chordata; class Actinopteri; order Aulopiformes; family Paralepididae; genus Notolepis; species Notolepis coatsorum. The sequence goes on along the minus strand of NC_140180.1, from coordinate 72,157,159 downwards.
GTGTCGCTCACCTTTGTGTGTAGGCAGCGTGTAGACGTGGGTTGACTGTCAAGTCCGTAGAGGGGGCCCTGGAGCGTCCACCCCAGTCGGGTCTGAACCGCGACTGGGCATCCTTTGGGTCCGATGTGGGCCGCTTCAATTGGGAGAATGAGGTCCGCGTGGTCGGAGCCGATGAGCAGGGTCGGTGTGGCGCCGTCGATAAGCGGTATAGGTAGTTGACGTAGGTGCACATACTTCGCCATCAGCTGTGGGATGGGGTAGGTGTACTGTGATAGGCCTATGTCGTGGCTGGTGAAGACGTTGGTAATACTATACTGCTTCTCGGGCTGGTCCACCGCTGCTATCTTGAAGGAGACATTTTTACCCTTTATGGTCTTCTGGTCTCTTCTGATGGTACGTATGGTCATTGTTCCTTTGGCACCCCGCAGACCCAGCTGAGCTGCGGCGGAAGCGAGGAGGAGAGTCTTTTCAGACCCATCGTCTAGGACGGCGTAAGTGTCCAGGACCTTGTCCTCGTAGCTCAGGAGCACTCTGACCACTTTGATGAGCACTCGGGGGGTCCCGCTATGCTGGTCTATATGGAGCACTCCTGTTGGTCGGTTGCCTTGGATCTTCTGGTGGGCCCCGCACAGTGCTGCGCGGTAAGCGGCGCCCGCCTGGGCCGCCTCACGCCACTGGTCAACTTGGACGGGGTTCAGTGTCTTATATTTGGCGCACTGTGCCAGCCAGTGTCCGCCGTCGCAGTAGGTACAGTAGGGGGCGGTCTGGTGAATCTTCGGTACTGGTGCCACCGCCTCGGCCTGGTACATTACCGCGACGGGCCCACTTTGTTGTCCTGGTGGACGCCTGTTGATGTCATGCAGGACCTCCAAGTGGGCGCCGCCGCACCTGCTGCACTTCTTCTTCAAACGACACTCAGCTGCCATATGGCTGCGCGCGCAGCGGAAGCAGCGGCGGTGGTCTTTGATCCACTGACTCACCTCGTCCGTGGTCAGCTTCCCGAAAGTGTCGCATTGATACAGCCGATGTTCCCCTTCACAGTACTGGCATTCAATCTTCCACTCCTCTTTCGTCGAGGGGGTGTTGTGGTTCTTGTGCTGCGGTACTGATTCGGCTTGGTGCATAACGGTCACCGACCGGCGGTTATCATTTGATCCCCGAGGTCCATCTCTTGGGCTTGGTCCACTCCATACGAACGTGTCCAGTCGTAGGCTGCTGACCTCCCTGGCGAGGAACTCAGATAGGTCTAGGAGGGATGCCTCTGGGCCGTTGGGGTCGCGGTGGTCTCTCTGCCGCCTGAAGCGCTCTTGTCGGGCGGGAGGGAGCTTCTCTAATATCCTTTCTACATTAGAGTTAGCATACAGTTCATATATCCCTTTCTCCTTTTGGGACCCCAGCATCCCTACCAGGGACTGTACCTTGATAGAGAGGTCGTCCAATGCTCTATTGTCTCTGGCTGGGGGGAGGCGGTCGATATCTCTTATTTCCTGTATCACGTAGTCCCATATGCGTCCATAGCGCTGGTCGAGGGCTACTAGAGCCGCGGTGTATGGGGTACTTGAGTTGGAATATGCCAGCGCTATATTGTGCGCTCTGGGCACCTTCAGGTTCTTGAGGAGGATAGCATATTTGTACGTCTCGTCGGGGACGTCGGACATCATAGTCTCTAAGCACATCCGTAGCTCCGTGTACTGTGCTCTGTCCTCGCGTGTAAAATCCGGGAACGTCGGTGTGCCAAGGTACGATGCCATGGATGGCTGGCACATCGGTGAGCATTGGGGGAGAGGCCTCCTGGGCGAGTCTCCCCGTACGTGTCGTCGTGGGCTGGTACTTGGTGGGTACCGAATCCCGGGTACCCAGGTGCTGTTCCTCGGGGCTGGCGGTGCGTCAAACTCACCCGTGAGTTGAGTCGGGGTTTGTAGCGCAGTGACTCGGGGCTGACATCTGGGCTGTACTGGGCCTCCTGGTCCAGAGTACGTTGCTGCTGGTCGGGGCTGTACTGGGCCTCCTGGTCCAGAGTACGTTGCTGCTGGTCGGCTTGACATTCCTCCTCTTCCTCTTCCTTTTCCTCTGCTAGGTCCTGGAGTCTTCTGTTCAGTCTCTCGGCGACGTAGGCCGGTTCTTCCCGGTTGCTGGGTCTCGTATGGACCGGCCGGGGAGGGGGTTCGGAGACGTGGACAGGATCCTCCTGTTGGCGGGGTCCCGGGTCGCTTGGTCGGGTAGGGGAATGTGTCCTAGACCCTTGTCGTGATGATCTCCGGGAGCTCCGTGCGGAGAGAGGGGGTGTCGCCATGGCAATAAATTTTTCCATCATCTGCGCCTGCAGCCGGTCGCGCTCTGCCTCGCGCTGGGCATGGGCGGCGTCGCGCACTGCTTCGTGCTGTGCATTGGCGGCGTCGCGCTGTGCATTGGCGCTGGCATGGGCGGCGGCGCGCTGTGCATTGGCGGCGGCGCACTGTGCATCGGCGCGGCTTCTTTCAATGTTCTCTTCCGTCTGAAGGCGTCTGGTCTCCAGTCTTATGCGGTCGTCTTCACTCCTTTGTTGCGCCTGGAAGCGCTCTCGCTCGGTTGCAGCGTGTTCGCGCTCGCTGAGGGCTTGCGCTTGGAGTTGCGCGTGAAGGCGCTCTCGTTGGTCTGCAGCTTGTTCGCGCTCGCTCGTCTGTTGCGCTTGAAGTCGATTGCGTTCGGTGGAGGCTGCCAGGGTGGCGATGAATGCCTGCGCCAGCATCTTGTCCGCTTTGCTGGGGGAAGACACCGGCGGAGGTGATCGGCTTCTGGTGCTCGTTGGAGATCTGTTCTCTGGGCGCGCCTCGAGGTCCGTCTCCTGGGCGCGCTTCTCTTCTGGTAGTGGGTCGGGTTCTGTCCCTGGAGCGCTTTCTTTATCCTGGAGCTCTCCGGGGACCGTCCCGTGGTCGTTGTCTGGGGGTATAGTCATGTCATGTCCCTCCTGGTCCCCCCCGTGGGCTTGGTCAGTTTCGTTAGAACCCACTGGGGTCTCTACTGGCAGGGTCGCCTGGTCGGTAGGTTTTGACATGCTTTGACTATCCGCTTTATTTATTTTATCCGCAGTTAACGTCTGTATAAAGCTAGGTAGTAGACTGGCAGCGTAGTCCTCTAGGTAAGGAGGTGGCTGCCGTCTGCGCTGCGGGCGATCTAGCTTAGGAGAACCGTTTGTGGAGTGTTCATCGCTGGCCATGTCAATATTAATATTATATTAATATTACGCTAATTACCCTCCGGCTCGAAGGACCAATTGTAACTGAGGGGTACAATTCCCTGACTGTATTGAATAAGTATGGTATCATTAAACCACTACTGAGTTATGTACATTACTACTGGCCATACAGTACACAGGTATATGTGATGAACACCCCCACAATAACACGGCTTAACAAGAAAGTACTGTTTATAATAATATTTATTAGAAGAGCACCAAGATTATCTTACATTTATTAAGAATGAGAGTTGCGCTTGTAAGGCGAAGAATGTGCATGAATAGGTCAAGAGCGTAAGTCCATGAGCATATTACGAAGGGGATAATTAATACCACCTGTAGCATAAGAATTATATATGGTACACTAGTAGGTCAGCTGGAGATACTAAGGGGGTTCCCTCCGGTTGTAAGCCAGCAGGGGAGAGGAATGTTCGAATGCAAAAGTCCGGATCAACGAGGAATCAATAAGCTCCAGCTACGGGAGGCGGTACATGTACTCCCCTCGATCGGCAGACGAAAGCAGCAGCTATAATCCAAGTATGCGTGCAGCATGGATGAAAGCCAGCCAGCCTCCTCCTAGAGACGGGCTCGAGTGATGCTCCTCACGGGTAAATCCCACACAGCAGCGGGGTAGACGGTTCTCTGCTCCAGCAACCACGGTACCAAAATCAATATAATCCAGCCGGAAAAGGCTCTGCATTCACCGGTGTAGATTCTCCTGTGCACGGTACTTCACATTAACTAGGTCGAACTTGACGTTATTTCACTAAGCTCTGACACTTTTACTATCCTATTCGCACGCGGTTATAAGTGCTCTATTTAGACGCAAAGTTGCTCACTTCACTTGGTCGTTGACTCGTGGTGAAGGCTTTAACGTTTGAGGGTAACTAACTAAGATTACTGCTGTATCCACCTGCAACATATTTATACGTAAGGTGAATAATCTAGTACCAGCCTTATTTCTGTCTCGTATTACTGCGCAGAACCGGGCATGTCCAGGCATGTCTTAGCGGTGACTTTGAACTAGACATTGGGGGGTATGGCCGTGGCGCCTAGGGGGGTCGCTGTCCAATAGGAGAACGAATATTATGGTCTGGCCTGTACTAGGTAAAGGGATATTCCGTGTATATGTACAAAGAATATACAAGGGATATCAAACGATATACAAATATTATACATGGGATCTCAGGCAATAAATATATATATTCGGTTTAATCTGACCCTTTGTAACATGAAGGATGGGAGATATTTCTGCCAGGGAAGGAGTAGAAACAATTAGGTAGCTGATTAGTACTGATAGAACACACCTGTGCATCATTAGTTCACCCACATCTCACATGCACACACCCCAGACACACACACTAATACACGAGGTTAGTGAGAGATGAGTTGAGTGGAGGTGAGGTTGGAGTTGTTACATTGAGAGAGAGGTTGGCATATTCAGAGTTTTGTGAGGTGAGAGGTAGTGAGAGGAGAGGTGAAGGCGAGAAGGTGTTCATTGTGTACTGGACCCTAGACTGGCTGAGAAACCCCCTTGTGTACTGACCCTGGACTGGACAATGACTCTGAGTATTGAACAATCCCTTTTTTTTGTACGAGAGCCTGTTTTGTGTTTTGTTCTCTTTGCCCATCGAACTGAATTTTGCCCATAATCAATAAATATTCGTATTGATTGATATTGCACTTCTGTGGACATTTGAATTTGTTTGTTTTTTTAACTGTGGCAAGTCTGAACACCACCAGGCTCGTCACACCTTATTTGTATAGCACCTTTCATACAGGAGTTGTAGCCCAAAGTGCTTCACAGCAGTAATATTGACATCAAATGAGAATAAAACAAACAGACCGCAGAAGAAAAAGGGTGAAAGCAATGCAGATAATAACAATACAAATATTGATTGATAAGAACCAAACCCACAATTAAATTGACTCACACAGTTTAAAACCTGACAGTCTTTCTTCCTGTTTGATACCCACACAAAACTGTTTTACTGTATGAGCTGAGAGATAGCAGAAACCAGGCCTACCTAGTTTGGCCAGCGATGCCAGCATGATCCACAGCACAATCTCAAAGGGCGCCTGCACATGGTGGTAGTCCACACTGAACACCCTCAAGGCCATAGGGATATCCAGGGACAGGCCACCATCGCTGCTATTGGATCCCACCTGCGGGTCCAGGTCCTGGGGCTCTAAGACCTGAGCAGTGGGGGTCAGGCCTGGACGTGCGACCAGGAGAACACTGAACAGCAGAGAGCGAGTCCACAGTCCACCACCCATACTGTAGCCATGCTGGGAATGACAGGACAGAGGGAGAGAATGGGACAAGGGACTGACGGGATAGGGAGGAGGGGGAGCAGCCGTGTGCGCCCACCCGGACGGACACACACACACACACACACACACACACACACACACACACACACACACCAGTCTACCCAATGAGATGGTTGTCACTAATGTGCACAGGAATCCCTGAGCTAGCAATGATACCCAACCAGCAGTAATGAGCTCAAGGGTAGTGCACACACACACACACGCGCGCGCACACACACACACACGCGCACACACACACACACACACACACACACACACACACACACACACACACACACACACACTTGCGCACACACACACAAACAAACAAACACACAGTTATTGTTGTTTGTTGTCTTCATGTACATCAACAACGAATAGCCAAGTAAATAAGCAAATTAGTCCGATCTCTCTTTAAATGTGTTTTGAGTTAACTGGCCCTGTCCAAGATTTAATGTCTAATAATTTTAAAGGGATGAGCATTTTTGGATGTACATCTCTACTAATTTTCATAAGGAACACAAGTGGGATGTCATTGTGACCTGCGGTGCTTCTGTGGCTGACATTTCTTTATTTAGTTGCAGCTACTCTGATTTATTTTTGTCATACAGGCCCAGCCTGCATTCTCATAAATAGTGATAAGGAGTGATCATTTCCCAAAAGTGGGCTAATTACCTTCCAAACAAACACACAAGTTTTGAAGATGAATGTGTAAGGCATTTTTCTTTATTAAGTAGTTGAGATAGTTAGGAAATATGGTAGAGAGAAAGAGAGAACACAACTTTTGGCAGAGGTCATAGGTCAGAGGTCATTAGTCGAGAGACGGATTCAAACCCATGCCGTTGCAAGCACGTGGCGTGTGCCCCTGCCTGCCGAGACACCGGGACACGCCTAGGTACTTTTATTCAGTGATGAAAGAGCTACACACATTTTATTAAATTTCAAACCTGTATTTAAACTCGAAAGGCAACTGAGGTTTCCCTCATTTACAGTCACATGCAGTGTACATACAGAAATAAGCATAAAAGCACATCAAATCACACAGCATATGAAATATAGACATCAAGACAATTCTGAGGAAATCCTTCAGTTTTTATAAAGTAATTTAGAACTGAACTTTGTAAAGAAACTCAAAGTATATAGTAGCTGTACTGTTGATCTGTAAAATAATACAGAACTGTTCTGTAAAGTAATTCAGAACCATATCCTGTAAAGTAACTCGGAAGTGATAAGGCTAAGTATATTGCAAATAATTATGGTTCTGACAGTGTAAAACATTTTTCATTGAAAATGTTAAACCAACTTGAAGAGAGAGACTGAATGCTAAGAGAGATGAGCTGAGAAAGAAAGAAAAAGTTAAAATGACAGATATTGAGATGTGGGAAGAACATGACACATGTTTTAAGCGTGGAAATGGAAGTAGAGAGAAGAGAGAGAAATAAAATAGCTGGTAGTGAAAAAGTCTCATGACACCTCTCCCTCTCTCTCCCCCACCTGTACTGATCTATCCCTCTTTGTCGCTTCTTAAGGTGGACTCCAATCTCGATGCCTATCCATGCCCGCCGGCCCCGCTGCTCCAGAACCAGGAGGCATGTGCAGCCGACCCCATCCGGCAGCCGACAGGCAGAGGCACCCGCTCCACTACCGCAGCTACAAACACTACCACCCAGCTATGGGTTAGGGTTAGGGTTACAGTTCCAGATGGGACCACAACCTTATCGAATATCTTTGTGATAAACATAAGACATGCAAACCACGCTGAACAAAGATACAATGAGGAAAAAGCCAAGGCCAAAAGGCAAAAACGTAATCGACAAATATGGCAAGTAAAACACACACTACAGACACTACAATATCATCTCAAAGTGTTAGTAATATATATTGAACTTTGTTTGGAATTATTACTGTCCGAATGAAAGATGTAGTTAAAATGTAGTATTAAAGGACAATACCAGTGCTACATGTCACTTTCCATTGTCAACATCGGTCACATGGTTTACATAAACCTCGTCCATTTTTCATCAAATAGTTTTTTTGTTTTAGTTTTTTAAATTCACGTTACAAAAATGCACCTGAAATATGTGTGAACGTTAGAAAAAACAAATGTAGGCTATCATTAAAAGTCCTCTTCAAGCAAAACATTTTGTTTGAGATGCAGCATGAAGCATTTGACATTGTGGATCAGTATTGTTTTCTAACTCAATATTTGAGATATTGAAATAAACTAATAAAGCAACTTTTTAATTTACATGTAAAAGTGGTTACAAAATAAATGTTTGCAATCGATTCAGAATCATAAAAAAAACCTAGTTTGACTCCTCACAAGGTACTTAACTCTTTCTCTGCCAGCTATTATCCTCATCCTGTAGTAAATGTGCCACGCTTTAAAATAGGCATTTTCACTGTGCGTCGTGGTGTTTGCAGGGCTATATCTATATTCTATATTATAGCTATGGAGACAATACTATAGCTCATTTGACAGTACCTATCCCTCGTTCAACATGTAAAAAAGAATTAATTTGTTCATGTATACGTTTGCGTGTTATCCCGTTGTGAACATTGTATAGTTTCAGAGTGATACTGGCTAATTCCTGGGAACTGCGTTATGGAGCGATATGTGAATTTTGCTAAATGCGTTCGCGTTACTCGCCTGGACACGCTACTGTTTCCAAATCAAAGGTATATAATAGTTATTATGTTTCATCATGATGCATCAAAGGGGGGGGGGGGGGGGGGGTCGTTTTTTGATGCTCTGATCGTCATCAACGGCATTCGTTTGGAATACTACATACGTTGATCGACTGGATCGATATGAAATCATTGTAGGATCAAGGTGGAATTGACGTCAGATAGTCCTTACCTTTGATCGGGGTTATTCCAAAAAGAATATTCCAATAGTCTGATCATGATTTCCAGTATTGATGTCCATTGGGTCACTGACATAATCTGGCAACACATGCATCAAGGGGCAATGGACACATTCCAATGTGATCGGGTGAACCGCTAGACTTACCTGGATAACAATTCTCCGCCCGGATGAGATTAGATGTGACACACAGTCTGGAACAGGGTTTCAAAGGGTGGGCGATACTGCCACCTAGCAGGATCTGTCCGGTACTGCACTCTAGGGGTCTCAGTATGGCTTTTAACGGTAACATAGAGGTCCGTGACACTGAATAGAATATTAAAATAGAAAAAAAGGAAAACGGACCAAATAACGTATATATACGGGATTGGCGTTCAACGGTTGGCGAGCAAACACGTATATATATATACCAGTGTATGGCAACAAAAGAGTATTTAAAGTTTCCAAATTTCTAAACGTTAATAGTTTGTTTTCTTTGGTGTATGGGTTAATGAATTAGGTTGTAGAGACGTAAGACCTAGGTGGGTTTGACCTGTCATAAACCTATGCGATATCAGATACCAAAATAGAATTGAATAAATACCTAGACACCATTGTGTCCAGAGACTGTCTTGGTTCAATATGTGACGTGCATGCCTGCCATACTAACACTCACTAATTAGGTTGTAGTCATATACAATCTTATTGAACTTTAGGAATTGTCTCCTAATCATTCTGATATTGATTTCATTATTTTTATTCTTAAGCCTCAGACCACGGATTTTTATTTGCATCAAAACACATCATGACATTGTGGTTATAGGTACTGGGAATATTTCTAAGTGTTTACCATCAGAAAATCTATTATAATCAGTGGGAAGCTAAAAGTGCGCTTTTCGTGTAATAAGTATGTAATACTATTTGAATACTATATAATATGTAGTAGTAATACTATATATATATAATACTGATCAAGTTCATTCCAGTGATGTGAGAGACAATATGGGGCTTATCACTTGTCACTGTGATGGAGTGTATGTACTGTAGTGTCAGAGAGCCAGGTTTCAAGTTAAAGTGTTTAAAAAGAAATCTATCTTGTCTTTTGTGATTTAAAAATTGCTGTTTTGTTTGGAGACATTGTATCAATTGTCTGTTTTTTTTCTCCTTTTATATTTAATTACCTTATTATGGCCATGTCATACATCTATGGATCGGCCCGAATCTCCTCTTTCCAATGAGTTAAATCTGGATTTAGTACCACCAGGCACCCATGACAGGGCAGCAAAGACCGTTAATAAAATCTACTGTAAGTACAGTTACTTTTGTATAATGTCCATAGCTCTGCCATTTTTTACAGGATTGCAACGCAGATTTTTCCTAGACATTCACAGAGAGGTAAATAAACAATACGTTGAGGTTTATTCGACCCGTGAGATATAAACACGATTTTCACGACAATATTTGTGAAATAAAAATGGTTGGATACATTTGTATGCAGCTGGTGTGAGCTGGGTAGTGTAGTTTTATGAAATTTAGATGTCCATCGAAAGCCTGGGTCTCTTATTTCTTAGGACTACGATTTTATGACGCTTCATCCGTTTCCGGTGCAATGCGCAGAGATTTTTATAAGCTCATATTTAGCTAATAACACTTAAAATCATTGGTAAACAAACGTAGTGCTGAAAATATACACTTGTCTTTGACTGCTGTTTTGATAGGGTTAGGGTCTTTACTCTTGGCTACATTTGAAAAAGAAACGCAACATCTCTTAAAGGTCCCCTATCTTATAAATGGCCTTTTCCAGTGGTTTGCATTGTTTTCTAGCAATATGGGGTTGTACCAACACTGACTAGATGTGAAATCTCTACCCAGTCCGGTTTCTTCAGTACAGCTGAGACAAGAACCTCCCCCACTGAACCAAGCCATTCTGAATGGACTCGCTCGCTGACGTGAATAGGTACTGATCTGCCACCGCCCGCCCACACTCAACTGTGATACGTTTAAATTATGAGCAGCGAGTAGAAATAATGCGGAAGCGGTTTCGACAGCAGAGACCTTCAGCTGTTCCACTCTCAGCACTTCCTCAAAAAGCATAGCTCCAGAGTGCTTATAAATCCCAGCTTTACCCGCCGCACTGTTTTCTATGTGCATTGAAAACTTCAATGCTTCTAATAAGCTTTGCAATGTACCCTTGTAATGTTAATGTTAATGTAACGTAACGTTAGCCGCTAGCTAGCCAACCCACTCACACACAGAGAAGACATTAGCTTCGCTGGTTAGAATGGGTGGGAGGGGTTCGGGGGGGAGCTCTCGCTCTCTCTCTCTCTCTCTCTCTCTCTCTCTCTCTCTCTCTCTCTCTCTCTCTCTCTCAATCAACTGTCAATCAAAGCGCATTGTGGCGCTGGCACCACATCACCCCCACCCTCATCCACCTCCACTGGCTTCCAGTCAAGTCCTGCATCAATTTCAAGATCCTCCTCATCACCTACAAAGCCCTTCACTCCCTTGCCCCCCGGTACCTAGCGGACCTCCTCCATCCCTACATCCCGCCCCGGGGGCTGCGGTCCTCTGACTACGGTCTCCTCTCCATCCCCACCACCAACATGCGGACTGTTGGTCCCAGAGCCTTCTCTGTGGCCGCACCCACCCTCTGGAACTCACTCCCTCCAAACATCCGTAGTGCTACATCCCTGCACTCCTTCAAATCCCAACTCAAAACCCACCTTTTCACCAAATTTGCAAATGACTCTGCCTGATTTCCCCTTTTTTCTTTCGTTTTCTTTCTTTGTTTCCTTTTGATTATTATTTTGTTCTTATGTTGTTCCCTGTCCCCCTCCCGTTAAGCGCCTTGGGTCTCCTGAAAGGCGCTATATAAATTTAAGATATTATTATTATTATTATTATTATTATTATTATTATTATTATTATTATTATTATTATTATTATTATTATTATTATTATTATTATTATTATTATTGCGAGTATGGGCAGAGCCCAGTCAAAAACAGCTTGGAGTCTGGAAGGGCAGAAAGTGGTCCACCAAAGTACTTGATTAAAAATACATAACAATGAATTTTATTGAAAAAAATATTGTGGCCTGCCTTGCTTGCCTGGTGAACCTCCTGCCTGCCCTGCTGGTGAACCTCCTGCCTGCCCTGCCCTGCCTGGTGAACCTCCTGCCTGCCCTGCCTGGTGAACCTCCTGCCTGCCCTGCCTGGTGAACCTCCTGCCTGCCCTGCCTGGTGAACCTCCTGCCTGCCCTGCCTGGTGAACCTCCTGCCTGCCCTGCCTGGTGAACCTCCTGCCTGCCCTGCCTGGTGAACCTCCTGCCTGCCCTGCCTGGTGAACCTCCTGCCTGCTCCTTTACGTTATCCCTGGATGTTTACTCTTTGTTTGGTCCCATGAGTCTTTTTTGTTCCCAGGCAATTGGACTTTAATTGTTCCTGTGGTTTCTTTTGATACTTTGTTATAATTGCTTTTTGTTGGACATTTATTCCCTTTTGTGTTCTTGTTCTGTTTACCCCAATTCCTAGTATTCCCCTGTTCCATATATCTTTGTATAATAAATATACCCACTTTTGGGTTTTACGCCAAGCGCTCCAAACCATCGCCAGGCGACACAGCTGTGGTGGGCGTGATGACCGTGATCTCCACCAACAATGAGAAAGCTTACCATAGAGGTGGAGACTAGGAAAACAGCCATGGGGCTTGGATGGATGCCACCGAACTCCACATCCGCTGCCTTGGTGCCTTGGTGCGCACCACAGAGTCAGTAGAGATCGCTGGGGGTGGTGGTGACACGGGGAATGGGGGGACCAGTCAGGTAGGCTTGGCTGACAAACTGGTAGATGTCCAGAACAGCATCTGTCATGCCATGCGGAATAGCACACAGCAGTGCTGGGTTTTTCATGGCTATCTTCTGTTTTATCTTTCGTAACAACAAATAAATGCTGTTAGTATCAAAGTATTGATTATATAAGTGTAATCAAGTAAGGATAATAGATTTTACTCTAGTGCTTCTTAAAAATTCCAAAGGAAAATGTATAGGGGTACAATACAGGATGGATAAGAATAATACAGTATGAGGTTAATCTGAATAAAACATTGAGGTTAATCTGAATAAAACAGTGGGGGTTAATCTGAATGAAACGGTATGAGGTTAATCTGAATAAAACAGTATGAGGTTAATCTGAATGAAACGGTATGAGGTCATTCTGAAAAAAAGTTAGTTAAATCTGAAAAAATAGTATGAGGTTAATCTGAACTGCCTCCACCTTCAGTGCAGTTTGTCCAAGAGCCCCTTTACACAGCCTTCTCAAATTATACTTTTAGCTGAGACAAGCATATAGGTTGTAAAAGTGAAATCCAAGTTTGGAATAAGAGGGCTTTGGTACAGCAGAGGACAGTACATAAGCAAGTATTTCACCCGGGCACTTCAGCATAGAGTAAAACACTAGAGCACTTGTGAAGTCTGCACATTTATAGGGGAGGTGACTGACGTTTCCACAACCATCTTCCTCAGTGTTTTAATTTGGGTAGTCTATTTTGAAGTGCCCAGGTGAAATATTTGCTTACATGCATAAAGGTTGGTCTGTCTGTCCGTCCCAATTTCTTTTTTTTAAGAAAATGTGCTTGCCATGAAATCTTATCTGATAGACATAAAATGTGGCACAATGATAGAAATTGGATCAGGAGGTAGAGCAGTCGTCTGGTAATCGGAAGGCTCCCAGTTTGATTCCCGCTCCTCCCAGCAGCGTGTCGAAGTGTCCGTGAACAAGTCATTTAACCCCTATTTTTTTTCCTATTTGTGCGTTCAGTAGAAAACTATCCGGCTGCAAACTAGCCTAGGTTAGCACAAATTAATGGAACCGGTTACAGACCAGCTAGCCTAGCTGTTGGACAAAAACACCTCTCCATGAGTTTTAAGTTAGGCTAGTGGTTTGTATCCACTTCCATTCAAAACATTTGTATCGATCTTCTTGTCTGACTCTGGAGAAGACGGTAAGCACATTTCCCATAATGTTGGTGTGTTCCTTTAAAACCTGTAAACCTCTTCAGCAGTGCACTTGCAAACAACCAACACATAGACCTAGTTTTTGACTGATTGTCATGTATTCATCCTCTTCCTTGTTCTAGGCCAGTGGTTCTCAATCTTTTTTTCTGCATTTAAAAGTATGATCTCTGACCACTGTTCGTTACTGTTGTAACTGTCTTCGTTTTCTTTTGTTAATTTGTTGTGCGCCTATAAGAATCTACTGATAAACTGTCTTGTTTTGTAAGCTCGCCATCGCTGTAAATTAGGGTAACCTCAGTGTCTCACGGGTTGAAATAAAGGTTTGAAATGAAATTAAGTTCAATAAAACAAAATGCGAATGCACACTCAGAAATATCTGGACAACAGAAGTGAATGTGCAGTTCAAAAAACATAAAGAAAAATAACTAATATAATAATAATAACTTTATTTGTATAGCACTTTTCATACAGAAATTGCTGTTCAAAGTGCTTCACAGCAGACTATGAAGATGTGCTTAAAAGCAACAACAAACAACAAAATATAAAGAGCAGAACAAAAGTGTGCGTAAGACACAATCCCAACCGAGGCTGGAGGGTCCTACCTGGGGTCACTACAGCAGAGCGTGTCCCGGGGCTGGAGGGTCCTACCTGGGGTCACTACAGCAGAGCGTGACCCGGGGCTGGAGGGTCCTACCTGGGGTCACTACAGCAGAGCGTGTCCCGGGGCTGGAGGGTCCTACCTGGGGTCACTACAGCAGAGCGTGTCCCGGGGCTGGAGGGTCCTACCTGGGGTCACTACAGCAGAGTGTGTCCCGGGCTGGAGGGTCCTACCTGGAGTCACTACAGCAGAGCGTGTCCCGGGGCTGGAGGGTCCTACCTGGGGTCACTACAGCAGAGCGTGTCCCGGGGCTGGAGGGTCCTACCTGGGGTCACTACAGCAGAGTGTGTCCCGGGGCTGGAGGGTCCTACCTGGAGTCACTACAGCAGAGCGTGTCCCGGGGCTGGAGGGTCCTACCTGGAGTCACTACAGCAGAGCGTGTCCCGGGGCTGGAGGGTCCTACCTGGGGTCACTACAGCAGAGCGTGTCCCGGGGCTGGAGGGTCCTACCTGGGGTCACTACAGCAGAGCGTGTCCCGGGGCTGGAGGGTCCTACCTGGGGTCACTACAGCAGAGCGTGTCCCGGGGCTGGAGGGTCCTACCTGGGGTCACTACAGCAGAGCGTGTCCCGGGGCTGGAGGGTCCTACCTGGAGTCACTACAGCAGAGTGTAGTCCTTTCAAGGAATGAGGGTTGACCTCAGCCACCTGTACACCTCCCTCAACAGGAGGGCCACAGCCTAGGGAACCTGTATAATAGATACAAAAACTACTTCTTTCAATCATCATATTCCATTTGAATCATTTCATATTTCATGACGATTTTACAAGCTACTTTACAAACATGGAACAAGCGACACAAGAGAAGTTAGTTTCGTCTGGTCGTCTCATCCTCCAATCTTCTCCCAAGTTCTGTCTCAGCTTTAAGTTTTATAAACAGGCTGTTAATATCTTTTTCAAGATTCAAGATTCAAGATCTTGCCCTTCCCACTGCAACTGTAACTATAGAAAGTTACGTGACCGAATGTCTCCCAATACCCCCACCAACTGTTTATCCCATAGTGTGGCCTGTCTAATCTCTAGAATTAAAGTTAAGAAGAAGTCTTTATTTGTAATTTCAGATTACCGCACACACACCTGCGAGATGGGCGACCCACAGGAACACACGCATGCACTGAGTTGCAGATGAAATGTCTCTCTTTCCCATCCCGTCGTCCTTTCCCCCAAGGGCAGCCGGGAGCAGACATGGGCGTGGGGCCGCGCCCGGGGACCAATCCAAGTGCGCCTGTCCGTCTTCGTCAGGGACGCGACAGCGTTAGCGATCTGTTCTGCATGTTTTTCCATTGGGTTTATCTTATCGGGAGGGGAAACCCTTGCGAGCACCGGCAGAACATGCAAACTGCACACAGAATGGCCGGGAGATACCCCACCTGGGTACCTGGCAATGTGGAAACCTGGTCCCCAATCGGGAATCGAACCCATCCTTCTAGCTGTGAGGTGACAGTGTTGACCACTACACCACCGTGCCGAATACGCATAAGAACATTTGTTCTGTGACCACGATGGTATTCAACATTATTCATCTATGCATGTGAGATGCATTGCCCTCATAGAGATGGACAAAGTGAGACCTAGATAATCCACAATACCTAGATGTCATTGATTGCAATTCTCATAGTGTAAAGAATGAGCCTGGTCCAAATCTGACTTCTATGTACCGCTCTAGTTTCTGACCACAGCTGTTATCTTTGAAATACAAGTATTGTATTGCCCTTCTCTCCATACACCTGATAATCACAGGTCACACCCCCCCCCCCCCTTCTCTTCAGTGGTTTCTCAACTCACTATATAGATTTGAATTGAGTAAATTCCCCTTACATAATTCTATGGTGAATTCTGTCACCTCAGAACCCCTGATGGTTATCGTGAGGCTGAGAACGGGCCGCGCAAAGATCTAAGATCTCACTCTGCTTCAGCTTGCTGTAACACAACATATTGCATGCAGTATACTGTATGTGTTTGTGGAAAGATTAAGAAAATAAAAAGATTATAATAATAAAGATTCTGTATTATGCATAAATCACCTCATATTCTCAGATCAAAACACACATTTCCCAACACTGAGTTAGAGAGAGAAAAGAAAATAACGTTGGGCTCAGGAGATAGTTAAGGCCCCAGTCAAATTTAGCTGGACAGCTAGTTAAAGAAAAGAGTTTTCCTCCAGATGATGGAAGAATGAAGTTGCCTCCACACTGTGTTCCCGTAAGTCTGTGGCTATGTAGAGAACACTTTTTATTATCCCTTTTGCTTCTGGCTGAATCAAGGTGTGGCGTAGTCTGGGCCTCCAGTCCAACATGTTATTATACATATATAATATAAAAATAGTTAAGGGTTTATTGCAATAAGGGATAAACACCTGATAAGGTATTTATGTAAGGTGTAACACCTGAGGGTCCTACACCTGATAAGAATTTTTGCTTCTTCCTATTCCTAGAGACGGTTTTGTTTATTATTTTATCTTACTTTATTATTTTTTCTTTTCACAAGAAATTATATAAATATTTAATATAAAAAATATTATTTTATTTTACATTGTTATTTCTTGATTATTTATATTTGTATTTCATTGTTATTTTATTTGTCCCTGATTGGTTAATTCATTCATTCAACAATGAGCTGAAGGGATTGCAAAGGCCTCAGTCATATTATAGACAGTTAATGAGATTAAAGAAACTGACCAAATTTTATTCCAATTTACTCCGAGATTTTCCCTCCACATACGACAAAATCAAACGTCACATCTGGACATGTATTTGCTATATAAGCACGTTGTTTCATGGATGTATGTGCATTCAAAGTGATTTACGGTATATGTATAAAACAAGTATAACAAATATTTCCAACTTTTTAATTAGACAATGTCGACAACAAATAAAAATGTAATTCTTAAAGAAACATGCACATTAATAAGACATTGAAAAGTATAGTCTATTTAGTCAATATATTGATCAGTAAAGCCTGACTTTGTTTCAGTGTTCTCAGTGATAAAACAGTATTTTATAATAATAACTAGGAATGTATTTGATCAATTTGAATATGGTGTACAGTTTGGTACGACTGAGGCTCATGTCGCACTTTTTCAAACGTTCAGAATATCGTCCTAGAAAATTCAAATCAGTAAAGATGATGACCAAAGCAAGTATTTGTGGGATTTAAAAATATATATATATTATTTTATTAAATGTTGTCAATCAGTGCTTGGTTCTCACATAGCCTTGTTAATGGCATCAGATCTCCAATCTCCATCCACACCAGCTTCTCCAGTGTGCAGTATATAAGTCACAATAGGCCTATTTTACAAATGTGGTAGAAAACCTTGGTGTATTCATACTTTTTAAAAGGAATATGAATACTGTACAATTAAATAGAAATAACAGGCAGCTTCAGCATTATGTAATACTAAACACTAACAGCAGATGGCTCTGGAGAGCACGTAAATCCAGCCGAGGCATCATTTCAACAGCAGTAAACAAAGTGATTATTTTATGTTGGGAAACCAAAAGTGGAGAGAAGACTTGTGATCCATTAAATACAGAAAGCGTATTAATTTCAGTTATTTTCTTTGCAGTTATATTATGTCCCATACGTGTGCTTGCTTGGATGTGTGTGTTAATGTGGATCCTCCGATATCCGTAGCACAGGTGAACTGAAATGGGACGAGCAGGGAGCTGTATTCTGGGTGCTGAGGTAACCGATGGCTTGGCCGTGTTCCCCTGCTAGCCCCTGTCCCAGCCTCGCCTCCAGGGAGTCTGGCCTCTCTGCATGGCTGCTTGGCTGTGGGGGAGGCACCAAGCCCCAAAGCAGGCTGTTCCCCGGGTGGGAGTCGCAGCGAGCCAGGCTGTCAGTCAGATGCTGCAGGTACACCTCATCCAACTGTTTCCCCAAGAATCCATTGAGCAGGGAGTTAGACATGGGCTCAGTCCCTGACCCAGGTATCTCTAGGCTACGAGTCAAACTGGTCCCCATCTCCAGGTACCCCTGGTCAGGTACAGGAGTCCCCTGCTCCCCCCGAGGCTTGTGAGTATGATGTGTTGAATGGAGGGGCAGTCCAGATGTCCAGGGGTGAGTTAAGTTAAGATCTGTGCTTATTAGTGGACTGCCCGAGTCGCCTGACTCCTGCCCCAGCCGGAGGTCTGGGTAGTGTTGGAGGAGACTACAGCTGACCGAGCCATCTGAAAGGGCAAGGGCTGCTGAGCACCCAGGGATTGGGAGGGCGAGATGGGGTTGAGACGCTACTTCTAGTCCCCGGCTTTGGGTGGAGCCTAGCTCTTCCTCCTTGGGGCCTTATTAGAAGGAAACACACGACTGATTCAGGACCATTCAGTTTAGACATAACCAGTGTTAGTATGCCATCTGGCAAATCAAGAAACCATCAAGTAATTTAAAATCTATTTCTAATACCATGAATTTGAATAGACTGGCATGTTGAAGTACTATAAGTAGGTCCGATTCCACATCACATATGTTGAGTATTTACTTACAATATTACCGTATTTGACGATATCTATAGTTGTAGTAGTAGTAGTAGTTCCTTACCTGCTTTAGCTGAAAGTGTGTTTGAGCTGGAGAGAGGTCCCCAGACAGAGTGTGTCTCTATCCGGTGTAGTTTGGTGGAAGAGGTGCTCCGTTTCTCCTCTTTATAGCGGAGGACTCTCAGAAAGCCCTCTCCCAGCATGGCACTGGCTGGCTGGCCTCTCTCTCTCTGTCTTTTCACTTTTCACTGCCTTCCTTTCTTATTGCTGTTGGTGCTGACACACACTGTGCACATAGACTTATGAAGCTCAACTGGCTTCTTTCACTTCTGCAATGCACATTAGACATTACACATACTCTACGAAGAAAACGGTACTTCCTGTAAATAACAATGTGAGGGTTGATACTAAAGAGAAGTGCAAATGTTCTGGTGGCTCCAGGATTACTTACTTACTTAAGATGGACACCAGCTGGAAAGAGAAAGCCTGGACGGCCAAAGAACGCCTGGTGTAGAACAGTTAAAGACGAGCTGAGAGAAATGTATCTTACACGGGGCAAGAAGACACAGAGAGTATAGCTAAAGACCGGGCTGAATGGCATTGAATTGTCAATGCCTTATTTCCCACGTGAAGAAGAGGATTAATGCTACCTTTGGTATCCTGTCCTGGTCCATTCTGTGTGTGGCCTATAGTCATCTAAGCCGCCGGCGTTTTATTTCAAGGACCACACTATTGCAGCCAGTTTTGTGGTGCAGCTCCTTAATATTTTGTTGGGGCAGATTTTCCACTGGCACCCGTTGTAGAAAAGCATTGATCTTGTCCACGTCTCCTTTCACCACTCACCAGCATTCTGAGCCATACATCAAGACAGATTTGACATTACTCAGGGGTGTAAAGTACTTGAGTAATTGTACTTCGTTACAATACTTAAGTACTGTTTTTGGGGATTTGTACTTTACTCGAGTATTATTAGGTTTGTATACTTGTACTTTTAGTCTTTTACTCAATTACATTTCAGAGAAAAAAAACATACTTTTTACTCCTTACATTTAAAATGCAGACCTACAAAGTACAAATCTTGCAGGTCCGACTATTTTAATTAGTATATTTGTTTCTCTGGCCGAACTAACGTTAACGTTATTAATCCTGCAGCCGCGCTTTATTTAAAAACAGCCAATCAAATCCCCATCAATGGAAAATGAACTCGCCCATACCCATGCTGATTGGTCCTAGAAAGCAGGGATCTTTGATTAAACACCTGCTATCAGAAGAATACAGTCAGAACAAGTTTACTTTTACTTTTTTAGTACTTAAGTACATTTAAAAGTAGACACTTTTTTTTTACTTTTACTCAAGTGTGTTTTTAGCCAGATACTCTGACTTTTACTCGAGTAAGATTTTGAGACGGTACCCATACTTTCACTTAAGTATAATTTCTGGGTACTTTTTACACCCCTTTGCTGTTATACAATCTAATCCAGGATTGCACAGATATATAGATTATTGTCATTCTGAGGAATACCACACAGATCTGGACCCTATGGTACACGATCCAATGATTGGCTGAACACTATAAGCACCTAGAGTTTGTACTGAACTTGGGAAATCGTTTAGCCTCTGTGCTCCTGACACGTGGAACATCATACGACAAACTCTAAAACTATTAGTCTTGGTATCCTTTTTTAAATTCCAGTTTAAATCCTTGATCATCAACCATTCCACCATAATCTTGTTGTTTGAATTAATTGTACACAACTATTGTGATTGCATTTATTGTACATCTATTGTGTATTTATTTTGTACGTACACTCAACGTGGTTGGAAAATGAGGGCTTTGCCCTCAATTCATCTTCAAGTTGAAATAAAGATTGAATGAAAACAGATCCAGAGACTCCAGGGAATAATCCTGTTTTTGAAGAATATGTCACGAGTCGTACAAAGCAGAAATATGAATCTGAAAGTATCTGCTTCTCCTAATATTGTGTTTCATTACTCAATACTATGACAGTTGGAATGTAAATTGTTTTAGAACCAACACGCTCACATATGGAGGAATACGTGCACTAAAAACACTAAAACCGGGCTTGATTCACTTGGCTTCTGTGTTTATCTTTTAGCAACACACTGTTTCAAGTTTCAAGTTTCTTTAATAGTTGTCATACAGAAGTACAGAATACTTTCATACAAAATGCTTCTTACTGTTACGCTCCAGAGACTGTGCTAGACAAGATAGTATCAAACAACATAGTATAGCATGTAATTTAGAAGAAGAAAATGAGGTCACAGTGTTCGGTATAGACATATGTACAATGTTCTGAGTTACCATATAATATACAATACTATGCAGTGTACTAATGTACAGTACTATATAGTGCAAAGCAGAAATGGGATGAGGTACAATTTAGGTACAATTTACAGTAAGGTGTACGAGTTGTAGTGCAATCCTTCATCAATAAATATAAAGTGTGGGGAGTGGGTGCTACGGTGTGTTTGTTTAAAGTGGGTGTGTGCTATAAAGTGTGTGGAGTGGGTGCTACAGTGTGTTTGTTTAAAGTGAGTGTGTGCGTGTGGATGTGTGTGCTATGTGCGTTTGGTGGTTGTTGTTGTGTAGTGTTCATTGTTCGTTTAGCAGCCTGATGGCCTGGGGATAGAAGCTTCTTCTGAGTCTTTCTGTGCTCGCCTTGAGACTCCGGTATCGCTTGCCTGACCGCAGCAGTTCAAAGAGGCAGTTGTTCGGGTGACTGGAGTCTTTAATGATTCTCTTAGCCTTGCCCTTGCAACGCTTGTTGTAAATGTTCTGGAGGGTGGGGAGCCCCCCTCCAATTGTGCGTTCGGCTGAACGTGTCACTCTTTGTAGTCTGCTTCGGTCTTGTGCAGTGCTATTCCCAAACCAGGAGGTGATGTTGCCAGTCAAGATGCTCTCTATTGTACATGAGTAGAAGTTCTTAAGGATCTTCTCACTGACTTGGAACTTCCTTAGGCGCCTGAGGAAGTAGAGGCGTTGTCGTGCCTTCTTCACAACACTGTCAATGTGTGTGGTCCATGTCAAGTCCTCGGATATGTAGGCTCCGAGGTACTTAAAGCTGTTGACTCTCTCAACCGGTGCCCCGTCGATGCTGATGGGGCTGTAGTCCTTGACCCCCGACCTCCTGAAGTCCACAATCATCTCCTTTGCCATGACAATACAGAAAACATTCAAGTTCCTGGTTTGTGAAATTATGCTAGTGTTCCCCAGAGACCTTCCATTAACCTCATATTGTTATTGTCATCATGGAAGAGATGATTTTGGACATTGATTTAGTCTTGAATTATGTTACTCAATGTCTATATATAAATATAAATTGATGTAGTTGCTTGTCCATTATGGACTGTGCACTTTAAAACTCAGCCTTTAAATCCAGGTTAAAAACCTACCTGTTTACCTAGGCCTTTTAGACTGAGCCTTTTAGTCCAGATATTCTGATGGTAAATGGTGCATTTATATAGCAGCTTTTATCCAAAGCACTTTACAATTTGTTCCTCGCATTTTACCCATTCACTCACATTCTCACACCGACGGCAGAGGCAGCCATGCAAGGTGCCAACCTGCTCATCGGGGCCCAGGAGGAGCGGGAATCAAACCAGGAACCTCCGGATTACCAGATGACTGCTCTACATCCCGAGCCACTGTCGCCCCATGATCTGATCTCACACCACCATGTGTATAGTGTTTTCTTTTAGTGCAGCAATACAGTGCAACTACAGTGGTTTTAAATGTGCTTTAGAATTATTATTTTTACCTACTTACTATTGCCAAGTAAAAGGACAGTGTGTGTGGGAGTTCTCTTCTCGTGCTTATGGGGACATGTTCTCCTACTGCACCCGTCTAAAAGAAACCCAAGGTGTGCACAAGTCTTTACTCTTTTAACCCTTTCACTACCGCGCTACCAAATGGTTAACCCTTTCACCGTGACAATACAGAAGGTTAACCCCTTCACTGCCACCCGACAGCAGGTTAACCCTTTCACTACCACACTACAGAAGGTTAACCCTTTTGTAGTGTGATAGTAAAGGTACCCAATTTCCAAGATTCTGCCTCCCACCCACTGGACACCATGATACAAGAACTTGGGAAATCTGCTTTTAGCTTCTGTGCTCCCGACACGTGGAACATCATATAACAAACTCAGTTTAAATCCTTGATCACCAACCATTCCACAGTAATCTGTAATTGTTTTAATTGATTGTACACATTTCTATTGCATTTCTTTATTGTATTTATCATGTATTAATTATTATGTTTGTATGCCCAACGTCATTGGAAATGAGGGCTTGCCCTCAATGGATTTTTCGCGTTGAAATAAAGATTGAATGAATGAATGAATGATAAAAAGCTGATAAACAGCTACACACAAAATATATATATATATACTCAGATTCTGTAAACTCAAAAAAATATTTTATTGTACATAAAAATAACATGTTATCATAAGGAGGCACGGTGGAGGGCAGGCTTCTTTCAGTGTATCCTTCAAACGAGTGAAGAGATGTTTCGTGATGACAGAGAAAAGTACAGGCTACTAACATTCAGGGTCGTGTCACTCTCTACTATTTATTTTTTCATTTTCTTTCATTTATCAACAGAATTATCTCATCCAAAAGAGTTTGCTATTAAAAACAGCATTAAGACTAAGTGATCGAGAAGCAAGCGGGCCTCTGGTATTAAACTCCTACAGAAGGGATGGCTCTGGTACGCCTGCTTTCCTGTGCAACTATTCAAATCTAAATGTGTCATTGTGTTTTTTCCAGAATACATCACAACGTATTTAACGACACGCCAATTCAAACTTGCAGTGTTGAATTTAGCTCTCCCATAATTTAAAGTGACCCCTTTTGACCAAGTAGTGATCACTTTTGACTTCATACACAGACAAGGATGCAGCCGATAGGCTGGCTGTGCACATCACCATGTTTTACACAGCAGAGTTTCAATTTGATATTCAACTCATCATATCCTTTGATACCATCAACTATGCTGTGTGTTTTTCTGCTTTTATTTCTCTTTTCCTTACAATAACTTTTGTCGTATGTGATAATGCAGTCTCGAACAGGAAGCTGAACAGAATTGCCTTAACAATCTGTTTACATTCATACTGATGGTGATGATTGATAGGCGATTAGGCCGAAATGTTTAGTCGGTTGAGGTTAAGGGCAGGAAACGAGATTAAGATTTAGTCCCTCCTCTTGCTACAGCTGATTAAGGCACAGCTGAACACAGATTAATTCAAAGAAATACACATACTTAAGAAGGAAAACAACCCATATATCAATAAAGTTGAGTTGAGTGAAATTATGATTTTGTCAACAGATTTTCGGAGTCTAGGTCCAGGAGTCTAGGTCCAAGTCTAATTCAGGATCCGGGGCGGGGGGGGGGGGGGGGGGGGGGCTGAGGACATGGGTAGAAGCCTGGTGAGACTACTGCTGTTCTTTCCTCGCTAGAGCCTCAGCCTCCTAAAACGAAAGTGAGAGACAGAGAGAAAGAGGGTGTGAGAGAGAGCGAATAAAATGGAGGATATTGTACATCCTCTCCAGTGTGACACAAAAAAAACCTCTGTTTCTATAGTAACTGGCACACCTCACTGCAGTTCCTCTTTTGACAGAGGGGAGGAGCCAGGGTGCGTGTGTGTGTGAGAGAGAGAGAGAGAGAGAGAGAGAGAGAGAGAGAGAGAGAGAGAGAGAGAGAGAGAGAGAGAGAGAGAGAGAGAGAGAGAGAGAGAGAGAGAGAGAGAGAGAGAGAGAGAGAGAGAGAGCGAGAGAGAGAGAGCGCAGTCATCGGGGTACATGGGGATATTATAAACAGATGTATTATGTAATATGTGTTCTTTCTGTACGGACATCACACTGTGGCAATAAATATGAAGCAGTAAGGCAGGAAGTCAGGTTAGGCTGTAGGAACGGGTCTGCAAAGAAAATAAAGCTGTCTGTGTGAGCTTAAAAGTCTAAAATAGTGGAAAGAAAGATTTAAGAGGCAGTACTTGCCACAACACTCGACAACGAGAGGCCGCTACGTACGGAGAAAAACAAACCAACCCCAAACGACCAAACATACAGTCGGGCCCCTCGCACGCGCCTCCACATCAGCTTCAATCTGTCAAGTATTTCCCTTACTGATACACGCCTAGCGGTACTTAATAGCGGCCTATCTTTCGTCCCGTCCTCCTCAAATCGATGATTTCGAAATCGAAACTGATTTATTTCCGGATTCCTCGGAAACATCAAACTACATGGATTTTTTTGGGGAACACTTGGGAACTACACTTCTACACAGAGGTCAACTGGAACATGCAGGGGGCTACAAGTAACAAACCTCACGGAGAGGTCACGCCCTTCAGAAGTAAAAGTTATCTTCTACCCCCAGGAAACAGAAATGCTTCTGTTGACACTTATTGTATGTTTAACTGGAACTAATATTGTATGTCATTATTTCATACTTTTCTCTTGTTTACACATTTTCTCAGTGATTTACTTGAGTATTTTTAGTTTGTTTGTATTAAGTCTATAATGCAGGAAGTTTGTTTACATTTCATGTTGCACAGGGACACTTTTAGGTGTTGCACACGGACACCTTTAGGTGTTGAACAGGTTAGGCTCACGTTGAAAGCACCTGTTTGCTCATTATTGCACTCGCCTCCTAGCTCCAAGAGGAAGATGTGATATGCTTGTGATTCACGACATCGAACAATAAGAAAAAAATAATGACAAGATTCGCTACAACTTCACAAGGGAACAGAAATGGGCATTAAACGAACTGAAATGCGATCCGATCACTTTTGTGAAACCCCCCAGATAAGGGAGGCAGAATTGTGGTTCTAAATACATGACTGTGTGAAGGAATGTCACAGACAACTCTCAGAGAAAAGGTTTTTACAGAAAATGTGTATTGTCACACTTACAGAATATTTTTATTTGAACTAGTCAGGCTACTTTCTGAATATACAGGAATTGAAAAGGTCACTCAATCTAACTTTGAAACGGCTTTGCTGAGAAGGGAAGCTTTTTGGATTTCTTTGAGTCCTCATGGTTTAAATGAAGAGTTTGATCTGAGACCATTTATCCGAGTTGATGTATATAGAAATGTATGTTGATGTATATAAAAGTGACATGTACTGTGTTTGAAATGTAGTAGAATACCATTTATTAACGTATGGATTCTAATGGAAATGATAATGTCTAAAACTGTATTTGTCTAATCGGTTCCAATTATCCATGTGTATAGGTGTGGTTGCCACCATTTATGAATGGTTACATTGTTTGAGACCGTGAATCTTTGTGGAAGTCATTGGACATATGGAAATTGGATTTATTCTGACTGACTATTGGATATATTTTTTTCTATACTTTCTATACTGTCCAGCCTGATGTTATCATTGGGAATGGGTCTGATACTCAGACGAGGCAGGCCTTTACAACGATGGCATGGTACACTAACCCCCCCCCCGCCCGTTCATGTGTAACGCTCGGTAATGTGGGATGGACCTCCACAAGCAGTATTTGGAATGGTTGATCAGATAATTGGATTATTTCTTTTGCATTACATCAGAGACCAGGTAAGGACTCTATATATAAAATCTTGCGTTGATCTGATGTTTCTTTCTACCGCGATCGACGCTGTCTGTGGCTGTTTACCGTTGAGCACAGGTGGCGGGGGGAGCGCCCCGCTACGAGGGCCATTTCATGTATGCATGAGGAAGGATAATAACGATAATCTAGCATTGATTTCAGGAAGATTCGATAATCAGGCGAAAAATGACAACGTGTTTAGTGTATTCCACTAAAGGGCTATTATCGCGTCTTTTTCTGGGATTACTAAGAATCACCAAAACTATACTCATGTTCAAAACGGTATAAAATGGAAATGTACAGATGAAAAAACAATCTGTTTTGTACATGTTGACTGGAAGCAACTCACTGACAATCGACGGGTGTATTAGACCCATAGCTATAATATAAGATATATTTTAAGCACTCGCAAATCTCGCAGTCCCCCCATTGATTAAAACAATGGCGTACTAGCGCCCTCTGGCGCATTAAGCTATGGCGCAGAATGAGTTAAAGGGTATTATATTTACAATATTTTTCTTATTTTCTAATCATTGTTCTAATGTCTAATGATTGTTATCTAATTGGTGTAGTTAAGTTTATGTTTGGTGTGCACACAAGATACCCTGAGGAAGGCTGTGAGCCGAAACGTGAAAGGAGAAATGAGCGTGTGTCTGGTCTTCACAGTTTACATTTACATGACATTTTGCATGACAAGTCAGCAGGAAGGGTACAACTCTGGCAGCTAAGGGCGAGTAACATTGTTCGTCAAACAGTGTTGAACTTGAGTGCTACAGTCTTGAGTGCATAGTAATAAACATATTAGCATAGTAGGTAGTAATATAGGCAAACATCTGATGTATCAGTATGAAGGTTATTATTTATAAAGAAAAATATTACAAAAAAAAAGTATATATATATTCCAGATAAAGAATTGAAAGGTCTACCTTGGAGCCGGGGGGAGCGGTCAGACCCAGGAAGGCATAGACAGCGTTGTCCTCTCTGGCATCGAAGAAAGCCTCGTAGTTCTGAAAGCAGAAGAAACAGACTGTTGACCCTCTGTGTCTGTTCACGGGTCTGGTTGACCCACAACATTATTGGGATTTAAAAACAGAGATTCACTTTATCTCAATTACAAGCAATCTAGACAGCATGGTTCATATTTGCCATTTACCCCTGCTAGATCACATTTATCAATAAAAGTGCTATTTGTTTTTTGTGATAAAATTGTGAAAGAAAAATAATCCATTATTATCAAGACATGAATGGAATAAAAAATGTTTATCTTGAAAAATATAAATTAAACAGGGTGGAGGCAGACAGTTACACAGTAAACCTTTTTGTAAAATTGTTACCACGTTTACTTGTTTTCACCTACAATTTCCACACTTTTGGACACTGGAACCCAATTGATTGATTGATTGAAAAGTTTATTAACAGATTGCAGAATGGGTACAGTACAGTACAGCTCAATACATACAATTGTTAAGGGGATGCAGACCAGAGAAAGACTTTCGTCTTGTTTACATCAGGGTCCCCCATTTTCAATTCATCATATGACACACACGACATACAGATAGACAGTACTGCTACATCTATACATTTATGACATACCAGATTTGCAAATACAGTACTGTTTGTGATACAAAAACTGTCCAGAAAAAGAGTGTATATTTGACATAGAAACTGTACGTTGGAGGAGGTTGGGTAGGTGGGGTGGGGTTGGGTGGGTGGGGCTGTACATTGGAGGTGGGGGGGGGGGGGGGGGGGGGGTTGGGTAGGGGGGGGGCACTGTACACTGTACATTGGAATACTGACAAAGCCATACTTGGTCTTTACTGTACAACTAGGTTAGGACATTTGTAGGGGCCAGTTTCGAATTGCAGTCTCCCGTAGGTGTTCTTTGAGAGTGCTTTTGAAAGTGGGTAGTGATTCACATTCCTTTACAGCTTTGGGTAGGGCGTTCCACATTGATGTGGCATAATTGCGAAACGTGTTTAGTCCCTTGTTTGAGCCGAATCTGGGTTTAACATGATTTGTGGAGCTCCCTCTGGTGTTGTGATCGTGGTATTCACTGACCTTTGGGAAGTATTTTGACATGTACATGGGTACCTTGGTCGTGTAGTGTATCTTGTAGACCAGGCCCATTGCAAGTTGCTGTACTCTGTCGTCTACTCTAAGCCATCCTAGGTTGGCAAAGTGGGCAGGGGTGAGGTGGGTTCTAGGAGTAAGGTCAAGCAGTAGTCTGACTAGTTTGTTTTGAGATGTTTGTAATTTGGTTTTTAGTGCCTTTGAGGTGCTTTGGTACCATGAGCGGTGCAAGCATAGTTGTAGTACCCTTGAATGAGTGCTCCTGCCAGAGTCTTCAGGGTATTCTTGTTTACCAGAGAGGAGATCCGGTACAAGAATCGAGTTACAAGAATCGAGTTCTGGTTGACTTATTTTATTACATGGATGCCATTTTGTCACAGAAAGATTAAATCAAATCAATTTATTTATAAGGCCCGACAACACACGTTAATATGTCCCCATGGGCCGTACATGTCTTCTTTAAACAAGGCAAGAGAAAACATAACAATAAGTCAAGAACAGAACAAGACACCATAAGGTCCAACACATTTTTAATAAATGCAAATAAATGAAAGAATGCAGCACCCAGACATACCCCACGCGACAAGGTAAGGAAAACTCACTAAAACCTAACAATAGGGAAAAATGCTCCACAGGCAGGTGTGGAGAGAGAACCTTAGAAGGGCCATTCAAGGGGGGATCTCCTTCTTAGATGTCGGTGATAGTAGTGTTGCAGACTAACAGTTGGTAAGCATGCACTCAAGTGTGTAGTGAAACACAAGATGATGCATGCAATAGCAACTGAACATTTGAAAGATTAAAGATAGAGCTGATAGCGATAGCAATGAACATTTTGATTAGATTAGCCTCTAGGATGGAACCCAGGTAGGTCATTTCATCTTTCCTTGTGACAATATTGTCACCCACTGTAACTGAGAAGCTGTCGGTCTTGCTGAGTTTTTACATGTACTTATTAAAATGTGTACGGATGGGGGTACACACTCAATGAAAAATGTGTTTTACATGTTCTTCATAGTAAATGAGCCAAGGCCAATGAGTCTCAGGTTAAAGAACATTTAAGTAAACACTGAAAACGGGTCCCACAGACCAGAACACAGCACAATGTCCCTGTCCTCCTGCCCCTGTCCTGGGTGGAACCTACCTCCAGGCTCCATGCTAGGGGTAATTTTACCTCGGTGTGTATATGGCTCAAGAGAATCAAATTTAGCTGAATCTGAAGGAAAATACGGGTAGAGGGATATGAGTCAACATAGTTCATGGCCTTCAATTGATGACAAACAAAAAAGGCTTAATTTTCATGGCAGTATGCAGGATATGTTTGGGCATGATCTTGGCACCCCAATGAACAACCAAAATGAGTTTCGTCTTTTGTGGCCAATTATTTTAGGAGATAATTACGTTTCACATATTGATCCCAGGTTACCGCGAATACCTACCCTCACAATTCCAGATAAACACTTAAATCTCCTATTTTACTAAAGATTGGTGAGATTTTATTTTTGGAAATCATAACAGCAATAATAAGGGTTAGGTGTAAACCAGAATTACTAGAATGTGTTGTGTTTTGTCTGTTAAAATGAGCAAAAACAAGGAAAGGGTATTCCCAGTAACTTAACAAACAAGTGCAAAAAATACAGTTCTAGAACAAGTATTTTAATTTTTTCTATCTTCAAGAAAGTGGAAAGGAACCCAACATTTTCAATTGTCTGCACACAATTGTTGTTTTGTTATTCCAAGATGGCATTTGAACTGAATTTTGGAAAAAAAAACAGGTATTCCTGGTCACCTGAGTTAGGGTTCACCATGCCCCTAGTGTGTGTGTGTACTGTATGTGTGTGTGGGTGGGTGTACACTGTATGCGTTTGTACAATATTTGTGTGTACTGTATGTATGTGTGTACTGTATTTGTGTACAGTATGTGTGTACAGTATGAGTGTACAGTATGTGTGTGTACAGTGTGTGTACAGTATGTGTATACAGTATGTGTGTGTACAGTATGTGTGTACAGTATGTGTGTGTACAGTATGTATGTGTACAGTATGTGTGTGCAGGGACCGAAAACTAAAGCCCGCCGCCCGCCAGGGGCGGGCTGTTTTTACCTTTGGCGCATGACACTTAGAGGACTGCCCGCCGTGTGGCGTGTAGACGTGTAGTTCATAACTTCATAACGATACTCTTGTGCGAGTACAGATTATAGCCGCTCGTCTTTTTTTCTCCGCCGCGAGATCGTTAAAAAACTACAAGTCCCACATCGCACTAGGTCCAATCACAGTAGAGTGACGTGACTGGTTTCATGAGAAAAAAAGCAAATGACCAATCGGAAGCTATCTGGCTTGTTTACTTCATCTGCTCTAGTCTATATCGGACCTCCAAGAGCTAACGTTACTGTTTAAACAATGACCCAGTCAACTATTCACTTTTAGTTTAATACATGACGAGGCATTGTCTAACGGTATCTAGCTGGCTAGCTACTGATAGCTGCTGATATCAACAAATGCTCCAGCAATAGTCTACTCGAGTGCATAATACCTCCGGTCCCTCGTTAGCTAGCTTAGCTAGCTCACGTTGATCCATATGTCCCAGTAAACTAAATTGTCTTAACGTTATCTACCGGGCTAGCAGTAGCTACAGATAGCTCCTGATATCAATGTCTTATAACATTGATTGAATGCGTATTCTAGCTGAGGGCATGTTGAATGTGATTTGACAAAAGAACGGTAACGTTATAAATAGGTCCAGCTGCATCGCCGGAGAATCCTTGCATGCTGAATGTAGGGTCTAGCTGAATATAGGGTCTAGCTGCAGGGCCGGAGAATCCTTGCTGGAGCTGGAGGCTACTCAAGTATACACACAGACAGTGGAGCTGTTTGCAGATAGCAAGCATTTTGACTTATTGCGTGGTGGCGATGTCTCGCAGATAATACAACTACAAGTATGATTATATAATATATATTTTATTTAAAAAAAAAATTTATATAAAATATATATATATATTTTTTTAATCAAAAAAAATTTGGCAGGTAAGAAATATGCTTGGCGGGTAGACTCTTCCCATCTACCCGCCACTGGCCGGTGAGTCAAAAAGTTAATTTCGCTCCCTGTGTGTGTGTACAGTATGTGTGTACAGTATATGTGTGTGTACAGAATGTGTGTGTGAGATAACAGTGTATCTTCATTGATCTCAATCAGCTCTGCTCTGTTTTGTTTCGTCAGCACTTTCTCTGCCCTGATGAGACAAGATACAGGAGCTGGGAGGGGGGGTCACATGTAGGAGGGGGGGTCACATGTAGGGGGGGGGGGGGGGCACATGTAGGGGGGGGCACATGTAGGGGGGGGTCACATGTAGGGGGGGGGGGGGTACATGTAGGGGGGGGGGTCACATGTAGGGGGGGTCACATGTAGGGGGGGGGGGCACATGTATGGGGGGGCACATGTAGGGGGGGGTCACATGTAGGGGTGTGTGTGTGTGTAGCTTGTAGCTAACGGCCTGGGCCTCCATGATGTGTTGTTAGCTTGTAGCTAACGGCCTGGGCCTCCATGATGTGTTAGCTTCAATTAATTAATTACCGGAATACATATAAGTTACCGTGAATACCTATATGGTAATGGTATTCCTGGTACCCTCTCCTTTTCACAAGTAACCGGAATACATACCAATATCTAAAGTTACCGTGAATACCTATCAGGTAATGGGAATACCTATTTAGGTAACCAAGAATACCTAGGCATGGTATTCCTGGTACCTCAAGGTATTCTCGGTTACGGGAATACCTTTCTCCAGTTACCGGGAATGCTTTACAGATCTCTCTCTCTCTCTCTCTCTCTCTCTCTCTCTCTCTCTGTTTAATGAGACTACTGATAAATGGTGTTTAATGAGACTACTTGTAAATGGTATTTAATGGTAAAGTGTTTTTGTGTGTGTACAAACATGTGCCTGTCTCACCCCGCAGTATTTGCTTTCGTTGAAGATCTGTGGGGGGAGGGGGTTCCCAGTGAGGGGTCTCCACTCGTCCGGAACGTTCGCTCTCATCCACTTCCTGTTGTCCTCATTGGCGGCAATGTCACACTCCTCAAACCCAATCTTATTGGCTGACAGGAAGCTCATAACGTCCTGCTGTTGCTTCTTAATCTGTGGGGGGGGGGGGGGGGGGGAGGAAGTTGTCAGTTACAGTAGATGTACGGAAGGCAAATAGGGCTGTATGATTTAAACCAAGAATTCATTATTATAATTAATTATTGTTATTATTGACACAGATATTCAATGCATCATGACAGGCCTGATTCAGTGAACCATAATTGAATATGCAATTAATAGCTTACACCAAGATATATTAAGTATTATTTCAAAGCACTACTAATTTATTAATTAATATAAAACATGTATTTTGATTGATTTCAATGATCGGTCTTACAGATAAATAAGAAACAATGATATTATATGGCTTTACACTCCATAGTAGCAAAGAGATGTAATACTGTAAGTGGGTTATCTTCATTACTAATAGACCTCTTGTGAGTTATTTTTTTCCCCATCTGCTTAAGGCAAAATAAGAAAATGTTTTCCTTTCCCGTTTGTCGTCCTTGTAATGTGGAAATTGCATTTCACCAAAATTATTTTATGTTTTGTTAACATTTAAATTTTTAAACATTCCTAACATTAAACGACTGGATGTTGCAGAGAATGCGCTGACGCTGGTGACCTGATCTGCAATGCTAAGCTAATTTTGGCTAGCGATTTTAACTGTTGCTTCGAAATTCGAAACCCCCTGCCTTATCAGAGAGAGAAATGTATATTAGGAGACCTTGGTTCACTGGAACCAGCCTCCATGAACCACAGATGAAGCTAGGAGTGATCTATTAATATGCAGGAAATTCTGAAGAGACGGGAGTAGCCTAAAATATGTCAATTTGTGAGAGGTCTATTGACATGGGGTTATTAAACTGGAGATGCAGGGTCCAGTCTAAAGACAGCATACTTGTGTCATGTGGGCACTAGAGGTGCATTGCTCATAGGACAGGGTTGCACGGATGTGCACACGCGTGCACACAGGAATGCGCTGCACTCGACTGATGCGCCAACTCGCTAAGTACTACGTTGCATAACAATAGCGCCGGTCGTCAGGTGTGTTCAAATACGTTCTCAGATACATTCACACAAAACTTGTGAATGAAATGTGTTACATTCCATTCGTAGAGGCAATTAGGCACTGTCTTTAGTCTGTGCTTATTTATGCAAGGGAACATTTATGCGCATGTGCGGGAGCGCGCGTGCACGTGGCGTCATTAAAACAGTGTGCATGTGCAACCAGAGTTGATATCAGCAACGCAACACTGGTGGGCACTAGGGAAGCCCTGATATTGGCTGTGTCTGAAATCCCGCAGTAATCACACAACCAGACAGAAGCTACTAACCATACTACCCTCCGTACCTACTACCTACACAACCAGACATAAGCTAACACTACTACCCTTCAGTATCTACACAATCAGATAGAGGCTACTAACCCTACTACCCTTCAGTATCTACACAATCAGACAGAAGCTACTAACCCTACTACCCTTCAGTACCTGCCCAATCAGACATAAGCTAACCCTACTACCCTTCAGTATCTACACAATCAGACAGAAGCTACTAACCCTACTACCCTTCAGTACCTGCCCAATCAGACATAAGCTAACCCTACTACCCTTCAGTATCTACACAATCAGACAGAAGCTACTAACCCTACTACCCACAATGACATTATGCTTCGAGAAGCTACTGTTCAGTAGGTTCACCCAGTAGGTCAGAAATCTGCTCCTGTTACGTTATGTTTTTGTCCCACCCTTGACATGGAAAAAACAATACATTGCATGTTATTAGTGTCAAAAGTAGCAATATGCAGCAATGTCTAACTTGGTTGGGCGTTACACCGTGATGAACACACAAAAGTAAACAGTTAATCTACACTTGAATGGCACATTGTCGGCATGGGGGTTTAAATTGGCTGCGTCCATGATTGTTTTGATTGTACATCAATGAAGTCACACCTTTTATTACCATTTCTGAGAGTAAGGTATAAATTCACTTCCCCAATAAAACCCAGAAGATAGACATCTGGCGATTTTAAGATTCCTTAAGGGGATAGTAAAGAAATGCCTACTCAACCATCAAAAAGTTAAGAATACTGAACCTCTGTACTGAAAAGACGGTACTGCAGGGGTTTACATCCTCCGTACTGAAAATATGACCTGCAGGGGTTTACATACTGAACCTCCGTGCTTAAAAGATGGTACAGTACGTACTGTGGGGGTTTACATAATGAACTTCTTAGTACCAGTGAGAGTACTAAACTTAGACCCTGTCCACACGATCACAGGTATTAATGACACAGTTTTTTTTAAATTATTCAAAAAAATAAAACTCTGTCCACACGACTGGTTTAAACCCTGCACCGAGTGAAGTCATATGCATGTAGTACAATGCCAAAGCAGTAGGTGGCGATGTTGTTCAGACATGAAGGCCATTTCAACCAATCAGAAAAGGTTGAACGCTCACTACACTTCCTGCTTAAAAACAACAAAGTCACCATCTTTAAATACCTCGCGTTAGCCATTTAGCCAACGTAGCATTTATTTTTCAGCAAAGTGCAATAAACAAACGGATACATTCACTGTGTGTTCTGCCTCTCATTT
Source organism: Notolepis coatsorum (assembly GCF_963971535.1). Lineage (NCBI taxonomy): Eukaryota > Metazoa > Chordata > Actinopteri > Aulopiformes > Paralepididae > Notolepis > Notolepis coatsorum. Next base: position 72,122,302 of record NC_140180.1, on the reverse strand, counting down.
GTTGATGAAACAAAACGAACATCAACACAATTTACCACCAAGAGCGGATAGTTTAGTCTCGCAAAAAGATCTCCGTGTTGTTAGCAACATGCTAATGTGAATGGCATTCTCTATGTATAGTTAGCATCGAGGCTAGCTGAGGCTAGCATCAGCGATTTTGTTAGCTTACATGCTAACGTAATAATGTGGTAAGTTACGTTAACGCTAGTAGAATGAATGGATGCAAACGTTATTTAACACATTGCAGAATGGGTACAATACAATACGGCTCAATACAAACAATTGTTAAGGGGATGCAGTCTGGACTGCGTTCCTCCTTATAACAATAACTTGACAACACATGAGTTTAGTTTAGCCGCAGCTACATGTTACTCTGAGCGTCAGGTCAGGAATGCGACAACAGACATCAGTCGATCACAACACTCTTCAACACAAAGGTCAGTGAATACCACGATCACAACACCAGAGGGAGCTCCACAAATCATGTTAAACCCAGATTCGGCTCAAACAAGGGACTAAACACGTTTCGCAATTATGCCACATCAAGGTGGAACGCCCTACCCAAAGCTGTAAAGGAATGTGAATCACTACCCACTTTCAAAAGCACTCTCAAAGAACACCTACGGGAGACTGCAATTCGAAACTGGCCCCTACAAATGTCCTAACCTAGTTGTACAGTAAAGACCAAGTATGGCTTTGTCAGTATTCCAATGTACAGTGTACAGTGCCCCCCCCCCTACCCAACCCCCCCCCCCCCCACCTCCAATGTACAGCCCCACCCACCCAACCCCACCCCACCTACCCAACCTCCTCCAACGTACAGTTTCTATGTCAAATATACACTCTTTTTCTGGACAGTTTTTGTATCACAAACAGTACTGTATTTGCAAATCTGGTATGTCATAAATGTATAGATGTAGCAGTACTGTCTATCTGTATGTCGTGTGTGTCATATGATGAATTGAAAATGGGGGACCCTGATGTAAACAAGACGAAAGTCTTTCTCTGGTCTGCATCCCCTTAACAATTGTATGTATTGAGCTGTACTGTACTGTACCCATTCTGCAATCTGTTAATAAACTTTTCAATCAATCAATCAATTGGGTTCCAGTGTCCAAAAGTGTGGAAATTGTAGGTGAAAACAAGTAAACGTGGTAACAATTTTACAAAAAGGTTTACTGTGTAACTGTCTGCCTCCACCCTGTTTAATTTATATTTTTCAAGATAAACATGATTTATTCCATTCATGTCTTGATAATAATGGATTATTTTTCTTTCACAATTTTATCACAAAAAACAAATAGCACTTTTATTGATAAATGTGATCTAGCAGGGGTAAATGGCAAATATGAACCATGCTGTCTAGATTGCTTGTAATTGAGATAAAGTGAATCTCTGTTTTTAAATCCCAATAATGTTGTGGGTCAACCAGACCCGTGAACAGACACAGAGGGTCAACAGTCTGTTTCTTCTGCTTTCAGAACTACGAGGCTTTCTTCGATGCCAGAGAGGACAACGCTGTCTATGCCTTCCTGGGTCTGACCGCTCCCCCCGGCTCCAAGGTAGACCTTTCAATTCTTTATCTGGAATATATATATACTTTTTTTTTGTAATATTTTTTTTTATAAATAATAACCTTCATACTGATACATCAGATGTTTGCCTATATTACTACCTACTATGCTAATATGTTTATTACTATGCACTCAAGACTGTAGCACTCAAGTTCAACACTGTTTGACGAACAATGTTACTCGCCCTTAGCTGCCAGAGTTGTACCCTTCCTGCTGACTTGTCATGCAAAATGTCATGTAAATGTAAACTGTGAAGACCAGACACACGCTCATTTCTCCTTTCACGTTTCGGCTCACAGCCTTCCTCAGGGTAAGTTGTGTGCACACCAAACATAAACTTAACTACACCAATTAGATAACAATCATTAGACATTAGAACAATGATTAGAAAATATGAAAAATATTGTAAATATAATACCCTTTAACTCATTCTGCGCCATAGCTTAATGCGCCAGAGGGCGCTAGTACGCCATTGTTTTAATCAATGGGGGGACTGCGAGATTTGCGAGTGCTTAAAATATATCTTATATTATAGCTATGGGTCTAATACACCCGTCGATTGTCAGTGAGTTGCTTCCAGTCAACATGTACAAAACAGATTGTTTTTTCATCTGTACATTTCCATTTTATACCGTTTTGAACATGAGTATAGTTTTGGTGATTCTTAGTAATCCCAGAAAAAGACGCGATAATAGCCCTTTAGTGGAATACACTAAACACGTTGTCATTTTTCACCTGATTATCGAATCTTCCTGAAATCAATGCTAGATTATCGTTATTATCCTTCCTCATGCATACATGAAATGGCCCTCGTAGCGGGGCGCTCCCCCCGCCACCTGTGCTCAACGGTAAACAGCCACAGACAGCGTCAATCGCGGTAGAAAGAAACATCAGATCAACGCAAGATTTTATATATAGAGTCCTTACCTGGTCTCTGATGTAATGCAAAAGAAATAATCCAATTATCTGATCAACCATTCCAAATACTGCTCGTGGAGGTCCATCCCACATTACCAAGCGTTACACATGAACGGGCGGGGGGGGGGGGTTAGTGTACCATGCCATCGTTGTAAAGGCCTGCCTCGTCTGAGTATCAGAATTGAAAATAGGGGACCCTGATGTAAACAAGACGAAAGTCTTTCTCTGGTCTGCATCCCCTTAACAATTGTATGTATTGAGCTGTACTGTACTGTACCCATTCTGCAATCTGTTAATAAAGTTTTCAATCAATCAAACAAACTTTTGTTACAATCATTTTCATATAACGCTACTTGGGACAGCTCTGCTGTAAACACTGGTATAGCTGGCTCTGCTCCAATCTCTCTACCCCGTGTTTGGTTGCTAACTTGCTATTGTTTGAGACAGTCTGCCGTAAACATAGGAAATAATTGCGACAGCTCTGCTGTAAACACTGAAAATAACCTTGGTTGCTATGCCACACTGTAACCGGGATGTGCGCAAAACTTCACCCTGGACTCCGGTTTTCAAAGACCGCGGTTGCAGTGTAGCAAAACCCCGGTTGTGTGTGGGCGAACAGTGCAACTGCGCACATCCAATCACGGTTACATTAAACCCAGCGCTCGTGTAGACAGCCCCTTAGAGGATAGTTCAGATTTTTGGAATCCTAGCTCTATTTGCTACTTACCAATGACGTAGATTCTTCACTAACTCTGCTTAGTTAACCACAAATCAGTGCAAAGTCAATGGGGTTAAGTACAAGCTCAGTACATTATTACTGGTGATAGCTATGGTACTCACCAATTGAACATTAACACATGTCAAATAAGGTAGGTTGGTCTTCTCTGGTAGAGAGGTGTAATAAACATTGGTATTTATTTATGTAGGCGATTTTTGCATTGTGGGTAAGCTATAATTATATCACAATGATGCTGGATTGGAACTGTGGACCCTATCTAAACTTTAAAAAACATTTTTTTATTATGTTTTAGTTGCCTAATGTAATCTCAGCATCACTGAAAATGAGGGCCCGGCCTCAATGCATTCCTGACTTAATGAAGGTTGAATGAATGAATGAATGAATGAATGAATGAATGAATGAATGAATGAATGAATGAATGAATGAATGAATGAATGAATGAATGAATGAATGTCCCTTTCATTTGGTCAAACCTCTAGAATGTTAAAGAGTAGGTTCAGAATGTTGGAAGCCCTATTTCCTACTTACCAATGATATTGTCCTTATTGTTATGGTTTGTAACCGACCCCAATCGCACAACACAAGACAGGTATGATGGTTTGCCAAGAAACAGATATTTATTGAACAACAGGGAAATACAGGGAAAAGGGCACTGTCCCTTTAAGGGAGAATCACAAATACAGGAACATAATATGAGGGGAAGGAAGGTGCCTTTAAGAGGCGGGCAGGAAAAGGGAACACTAAGGGAAAGTAAGGGAACGCCTAAGGGAAGGTTAAGGGAACGCCTTGGGACAGAGGAACTAGAGACTAGGTAAACCAGGGACAAGGAGAACTAGGGAGAGAGGACTAGGGACTAGGAGAGCTAGGGAACAGGAGAAACGGGGACTAGGGGAACTAGGGACAAGGAACTAGGTGGAACTAGAAGGGGAGAACTTGGGACCAGGAACTAGGTGGAACTAGAAAGGGGAGAACTAGGGAACAGGAACTAGGTGGAACTAGAAAGGGAGAACTTGGGACCAGGAACTAGGTGGAACTAGAAGGGGAGAACTAGGGAACAGGAACTAGGTGGAACTAGAAAGGGGAGAACTAGGGAACAGGAACTAGGTGGAACTAGAAAGGGGAGAACTAGGGAACAGAGGGGACTGAGGCCCGCGGAGGCGGGCTGGGAAACAGGGAGGAACTGGGAGGACTGGTGGAAATCATCTGGGCCGCTCTGCAGGACAGAGGAGATAGTTAATGCACAAAAGGGGAAAAAACAGAGCAGGTGCAGAACAGTCCAAATAACAAAGTGAACAAAGTAATAATATCTTCGTGTGAAAAACACACAGGGGGAGATGTAAAGTCCAAAAATACTATTCTAAGTGAGAACCAAAAACAGAGGCATTACGTTGGGAGATGAAATGTCCAAACAAACTAACAGAGGCAATACGCTGGGAGATGAAATGTCCAAACTAACTAACTGAGGCAATACGCTGGGAGATGAAATGTCCAAACTAACTAACAGAGGCAATACGCTGGGAGAGTGACATCACAATCAAAACTCACCCAGGCGTATGCGTAAAGGTACAGGAACAGCAGCGGGAACGGGGGCAAGGACACTACGCTGGGTGAGTGACATCACAATCAAAACTCACCCAGGCGTGTGCGTAATGGTACGGGGACAGCAACGGGAACGGGGGCAAGGACACTACGCTGGGTGAGTGACATCACAATCAAAACTCACCCAGGCGTGTGCGTAATGGTACGGGGACAGCAACGGGAACGGGGGCAAGGACACTACGCTGGGTGAGTGACATCACAATCAAAACTCACCCAGGCGTGTGCGTAATGGTACGGGGACAGCAACGGGGCGAGGGCATCGCCACCGGGTGGCTGGCTGTCCGAGCCGAGGAACAGAGCGCTGGAACAGTGGCGGTGACGAGGGCATCGACCACCGGGTAGCCGCTGTCGGAGCCGAGGAACAGAGTGCGCGCCACACCTTGGTGTGCGCGTCGGAACAGGGAGCCGGAACAGTGGCGGTGGCGAGGATGTCGTCCACCGGGTAGCCACTGTCGGAGCCGAGGAACAGAGTGCGCGCCACACCTTGGTGTGCGCGTCGGAACAGGGAGCTGGAACAGTGGCGGTGGCGAGGATGTCGTCCACCGGGTAGCCACTGTCGGAGCCGAGGAACAGAGTGCGCGCCACACCTTGGTGTGCGCGTCGGAACAGTGGCGGTGGCGAGAGCGTCGTCCACCGGGTAGCCGCTGTCGGAGCCGAGGAACAGAGTGCGCGCCACACCTTGGTGTGCGCGTCGGAACAGAGAGACGCCTCGGGGTGCGTCTGCGAGGAGGAGTGTGCCAAGCACGAAGGTCTGGAAGATGCGCGTCAGTGCGCTGGTACGGAGGAGCGTGCCAAGCTCGAAGGTCCGGGAGATGCGCGTCAGTGCGCTGGTACGGAGGAGCGTGCCAAGCTCGAAGGTCTGGAAGATGCGCGTCAGTGCGCTGGTACGGAGGAGCGTGCCAAGCTCGAAGGTCTGGAAGATGCGCGTCAGTGCGCTGGTACGGAGGAGCGTGCCAAGCTCGAGGGTCCGGGAGATGCGCGTCAGTGCGCTGGTACGGAGAGCGTGCCAAGCTCGAGCGTCCTTGGAAGATGCGCGTTGCGCGCTGAGGACTGGAGAGCGTCCAAGCTCGAGCGTCCTTGGAAGATGCGCGTTGCGCGCTGAGGACTGGAGAGCGTCTGCGCTGGTCTGGATGTGCGTCAGGACGAACAGCTGCGCGGGGGTCTACAGTGGAACGCTGGGGTGCCTCCCGTGGAAGTACAGGGAGCGCAGACCAGTCTCCCCCACAGGCAACGGCGACAGCTGGCGAAGGCTGGAGCAAACATCTCGACGCTGGAGAATGGAACAGCATAGGCAGACAGAGGATCTCCCGAAAGAGTCTCGATGTTTAGAGAATATGACTCGGCAAGTATACAACACGACCCCACGCCAAAACGAGGGGAAGCGCCCTGGTATTTAAAGCCCACAGGGGGACTAATTAGCCTGCCACCACAGGTGCGAGAGATAATAGAATATCAAACAGGTGTGGCCACTAAGGGTAAGGAACGAGAGGGTGGGGGCTAGAGAGAGTGAGTAGGGAATTCCTAACAGTAGGCTTAAAGAAGACAGAGAATAGGGAATTCCTAACAGTAGGCTTAAAGAAGACAGAGAAAAGGTAGTGAGCAGCGGGCAAAACCTCACAGTATCCCCCCCTCCAACGGGAGCCACCCGGCGACCCAAAACAAATACAGACAGAGTGGCAGGGGGCAAAACAAGACAAAAACAAAGGCACTGGCCAAGCCAGTAGGGGAAGCCACCACAAGAGTGGGGCTAGCAAACGAAACAGGGTCGCCGAGGGGTAACTAGGGTAGCAGAGGGGCAACTGGGGGAACTGGTCTAGAGGAACTGGGTCTAGAGAACTAGTCTAGCGAACTGGGCAAGAGAACTGGTCTAGAGAACCGGTCTAGAGAACTGGTCTAGAGGAACTGGTCTAGAGGAACTGAGGGGCGAGCAGGGTAGCTAAGGGGTAACCATGGAAGCACCGGGAAAGGGCTAGCAGAGGGAAGGTTGCTGCCAGGGCACTGATAGCTACAGGGCCTATGCTAGCTGTACTGCTACATCAACATAGAGGCTGCGCAAGCTGCCGGAGCCAGGCTAGCAGAGGGAAAGGGTAGCTGCCAGGGCACTGATAGCTACAGGGCCTATGCTAGCTGTACTGCTACATCAACATAGAGGCTGCGCTAGCTGCCGAGCTAGGCTAGCAGAGGGAAAGGGTAGCTGCCAAGGCACTGATAGCTACAGGGCCTATGCTAGCTGTACTGCTACATCTACATAGAGGCTGCGCTAGCTGCCGGAGCTAGGCTGGCAGACAGGGCTGGACCAGCATGAGAGAACAAGCTAGCTGGAAGGACAGTCCTAGCTGTGGGAATACTGACCTTGCTAGCTGAAGGGCAGTCCTAGCAGTGGGAGAAACTACACAAAAAAGTGGAGGCCATGCAGAGGGACCGGGTTAGCTGCTTGGGCCTGGCTAGCTACAGGGCCTATGCCAGCTGCAAGGCTGCATTAACAAAGAGGCTGTGCTAACAGCCGGGGCCAAGCTAGCAGACCGGGGCCCTGCTGAGGGACTGGGTTAGCCGCCAGGGCATGGCTAGCTACAGGGGGGTCAAACAGGGCAAAACGGGAAGCAAACAGGGGAGCTAACCGGGGAGACTAACAAGCTAAACAGGAAAGCTAAAACTGGGCTAAACAGGGGAGTAACAGGCTAACAAGGGAGCTAAACTGGGCTAACAGGGAAGCTAACAGGGCTAACAGGGGAGCTAGAGGGGACAAGAAAAAAAAAGGCAAACTCAACATACACAGTCTGTGCTGGCTGGGGTCGTAGACTTGGTGGGGTCGTACTGTTATGGTTTGTAACCGACCCCAATCGCACAACACAAGACAGGTATGATGGTTTGCCAAGAAACAGATATTTATTGAACAACAGGGAAATACAGGGAAAAGGGCACTGTCCCTTTAAGGGAGAATCACAAATACAGGAACATAATATGAGGGGAAGGAAGGTGCCTTTAAGAGGCGGGCAGGAAAAGGGAACACTAAGGGAAAGTAAGGGAACGCCTAAGGGAAGGTTAAGGGAACGCCTTGGGACAGAGGAACTAGAGACTAGGTAAACCAGGGACAAGGAGAACTAGGGAGAGAGGACTAGGGACTAGGAGAGCTAGGGAACAGGAGAAACGGGGACTAGGGGAACTAGGGACAAGGAACTAGGTGGAACTAGAAGGGGAGAACTTGGGACCAGGAACTAGGTGGAACTAGAAAGGGGAGAACTAGGGAACAGGAACTAGGTGGAACTAGAAAGGGAGAACTTGGGACCAGGAACTAGGTGGAACTAGAAGGGGAGAACTAGGGAACAGGAACTAGGTGGAACTAGAAAGGGGAGAACTAGGGAACAGGAACTAGGTGGAACTAGAAAGGGGAGAACTAGGGAACAGAGGGGACTGAGGCCCGCGGAGGCGGGCTGGGAAACAGGGAGGAACTGGGAGGACTGGTGGAAATCATCTGGGCCGCTCTGCAGGACAGAGGAGATAGTTAATGCACAAAAGGGGAAAAAACAGAGCAGGTGCAGAACAGTCCAAATAACAAAGTGAACAAAGTAATAATATCTTCGTGTGAAAAACACACAGGGGGAGATGTAAAGTCCAAAAATACTATTCTAAGTGAGAACCAAAAACAGAGGCATTACGTTGGGAGATGAAATGTCCAAACAAACTAACAGAGGCAATACGCTGGGAGATGAAATGTCCAAACTAACTAACTGAGGCAATACGCTGGGAGATGAAATGTCCAAACTAACTAACAGAGGCAATACGCTGGGAGAGTGACATCACAATCAAAACTCACCCAGGCGTATGCGTAAAGGTACAGGAACAGCAGCGGGAACGGGGGCAAGGACACTACGCTGGGTGAGTGACATCACAATCAAAACTCACCCAGGCGTGTGCGTAATGGTACGGGGACAGCAACGGGAACGGGGGCAAGGACACTACGCTGGGTGAGTGACATCACAATCAAAACTCACCCAGGCGTGTGCGTAATGGTACGGGGACAGCAACGGGAACGGGGGCAAGGACACTACGCTGGGTGAGTGACATCACAATCAAAACTCACCCAGGCGTGTGCGTAATGGTACGGGGACAGCAACGGGGCGAGGGCATCGCCACCGGGTGGCTGGCTGTCCGAGCCGAGGAACAGAGCGCTGGAACAGTGGCGGTGACGAGGGCATCGTCCACCGGGTAGCCGCTGTCGGAGCCGAGGAATAGAGTGCTGGAACAGTGGCGGTGACGAGGGCATCGTCCACCGGGTAGCCGCTGTCGGAGCCGAGGAACAGAGTGCGCGCCACACCTTGGTGTGCGCGTCGGAACAGGGAGCCGGAACAGTGGCGGTGGCGAGGATGTCGTCCACCGGGTAGCCACTGTCGGAGCCGAGGAACAGAGTGCGCGCCACACCTTGGTGTGCGCGTCGGAACAGGGAGCTGGAACAGTGGCGGTGGCGAGGATGTCGTCCACCGGGTAGCCACTGTCGGAGCCGAGGAACAGAGTGCGCGCCACACCTTGGTGTGCGCGTCGGAACAGTGGCGGTGGCGAGAGCGTCGTCCACCGGGTAGCCGCTGTCGGAGCCGAGGAACAGAGTGCGCGCCACACCTTGGTGTGCGCGTCGGAACAGAGAGACGCCTCGGGGTGCGTCTGCGAGGAGGAGTGTGCCAAGCACGAAGGTCTGGAAGATGCGCGTCAGTGCGCTGGTACGGAGGAGCGTGCCAAGCTCGAAGGTCCGGGAGATGCGCGTCAGTGCGCTGGTACGGAGGAGCGTGCCAAGCTCGAAGGTCTGGAAGATGCGCGTCAGTGCGCTGGTACGGAGGAGCGTGCCAAGCTCGAAGGTCTGGAAGATGCGCGTCAGTGCGCTGGTACGGAGGAGCGTGCCAAGCTCGAGGGTCCGGGAGATGCGCGTCAGTGCGCTGGTACGGAGAGCGTGCCAAGCTCGAGCGTCCTTGGAAGATGCGCGTTGCGCGCTGAGGACTGGAGAGCGTCCAAGCTCGAGCGTCCTTGGAAGATGCGCGTTGCGCGCTGAGGACTGGAGAGCGTCTGCGCTGGTCTGGATGTGCGTCAGGACGAACAGCTGCGCGGGGGTCTGCAGTGGAACGCTGGGGTGCCTCCCGTGGAAGTACAGGGAGCGCAGACCAGTCTCCCCCACAGGCAACGGCGACAGCTGGCGAAGGCTGGAGCAAACATCTCGACGCTGGAGAATGGAACAGCATAGGCAGACAGAGGATCTCCCGAAAGAGTCTCGATGTTTAGAGAATATGACTCGGCAAGTATACAACACGACCCCACGCCAAAACGAGGGGAAGCGCCCTGGTATTTAAAGCCCACAGGGGGACTAATTAGCCTGCCACCACAGGTGCGAGAGATAATAGAATATCAAACAGGTGTGGCCACTAAGGGTAAGGAACGAGAGGGTGGGGGCTAGAGAGAGTGAGTAGGGAATTCCTAACAGTAGGCTTAAAGAAGACAGAGAATAGGGAATTCCTAACAGTAGGCTTAAAGAAGACAGAGAAAAGGTAGTGAGCAGCGGGCAAAACCTCACACTTATAGTTCTTTCTCGGCACAATCCGTGCTGTTCTTCATACTGAATAGTGCATATCCACAGCTCAAGCCACAACGCTAAGGTAAAGTGTGGTGGGGCCTGGATCACAGTGGCTCTGTGCTGATGTAAAGCAGCCAAATGTAAAGCAGTCTAATTCAGTTAAATACAAAAGGCCCTGAAACCTAATCCACAGTGCACCCAAAGCAAAGCAGTTTGTGTTAAAGTGCACTTTGTGAGTATGTTTAAAAGGTCCCCTCTACTCAAAAACATGTTTCTTTCTACAGTTAACTCCTCTTGGAGGTATGGCTTTGACTATACAGATTGTTATTTATGATTAACTCCTCTTGGAGGTATGGCTTTGACTATACAGATTGTTATTTATGATTAACTCCTCTTGGAGGTATGGCTTTGACTATACAGATTGTTATTTATGGTTAACTCCTCTTGGAAGCGTGACTTTGACTATACAGATTGGACCTCATGATTGAAGGTGTACGTAACTATCTTCGTAAGTAGTTCGTACAAAGACATTTACGAAAGTCCTCCTCCGGATGCCTGAACGCGTGTTATGGCCAAAATGTTCTCAGATGCAATCCCCTGAATAGCGTGTCATTAGCGTGCCATAATCAAATCAAATCAAATTTATTTGTAAGGCCCAACAATAGGGCTGTCTTAAATACTTCAGCCCTACCTGACAACACGCGTTAATGTCCCAGAGGGCCGGGCACATCTTCTTTAAACAAGTCAAGAAGAAACATCACAATAAATCAAGAACAAAAACTAAAAACCCCATGAAATCCAAAATAAATGATAAATAAATGCAACACTCCCAGACATACCCCAGCGAAAGTAAGGAAAAACTTAGCAATAGGAAAAAAGCACCACAGGCAATGTGGAAGAGAGAAACCTTAGAAGGTCCGTTCAAGGGGGGATCTCCCTTCTTAGATGTCGGTGATAGTAGTGTTGCTATGGATGATCAATGGGTGGAGAATAAAACAGGTGAAATAGTTGGTATGTAACCAACCATAGTTGTGTGGCATTAAAGTATCTTGTATCTTGTATGTACATACGTATAATAAAACACAAATATCTAGATGCAATAGCAACTGGGGTACATAAGAAAATGTTTGAAAGATTGAAGTAGAATAGAGGTAAGAACAGCAACAACAAAAGAAAAAGCATAGGGAAATGAGCACTAGTATGAAAATAGGACATCTTATTTTAGTAGTGTCAATACGGTGTGACGAACCCGATAGGGTACAAACAAATGCGAATGTCCACACAAAAGCAATATAAGTATTTATTGAATTTAGGGCAGACTCCAGAGGGGAAAAGCAATAGAATGGCTGTGATCCGGTCCGGGGGTCAAAAACACAAAACAGGCTCACCGACAGAAAAAGGGATTGTTCACAATTCAGGGTAGTTGTCCAGTCCAGGGTCAGAGGAGATCTGTCACAACGGGTACAAGGCCACCCAAAGAAAAGTGTCCTACATGAGACCATGTAGAACTGGTGGTTCTGATGAACAGCAGATGATTTGACGGAGTGGTATTGTTTTTTGTTGAGATATGGAAACAATATGGAATCTGGGGAGGATGCCTTGATGCGCACTTGCCCTAGGTGGACAGTACCTGGACGTGTGGTGGCACAGGGTTTGAGTGTCTGGTCCGGCTCCTCAGTCACTCAGTGCACGATCAGAGATATCTTCCAGCAGCAGTAGATATGCCATATTGTATGTGTGTGTGTGTGTGTGTGTGTGTGTGTGTGTGTGTGTGTGTGTGTGTGTGTGTGTGTGTGTGTGTGTGTGTGTGTGTGTGTATGTAACTATTAGGGTTGCAAATTGTAAGCGGAGCAGAGACGTGGAGAACTACAGCGCAACCATCAGGAAAGTGCAGGTCTTCATTAACAGCTGCCTGCGGAAGATCATCCACATCTGATGGCCAGACACCATCAGCAACTGTGAACTCTGGCAGAGAACAAACCAGTTGCCTGCAGAAGAAGAAATTAAGAAACACAGATGGCGCTGGATAGGCCACACCCTGCGAAAGCCCGCAAGTACCATCACCAGACACGCCCTAACATGGAACCCGCAGGGCAAGCGGAAAAGGGGTCGCCCAAGAAACACCTGGCGCAGAGACCTGGAGGCAGACACCAAGACCATGAAGATGACCTGGAACCAACTGGAGAACAGCTCAAGACAGAGATGCCTGGAGATCACTTGTTGACGGCCTATGCCCCAGAAGGGGTAGCAGGCGTAAGTAAGTAAGTAAGTAAATTGTAAGCACGTTCCTTACTCAATCATTGATAACGTTAACGATCAATCAATCGATTAATTGTAACAAAAAATACCCAATTTACCAAACAATAACAAATGTATTTGTTCCCTCAATCAAAAGGTTTATTTCCGCAGTGGCGACATATTGCATTCTCGCAACATTGCATAGCATATGAAACATAGAAATGTAGAGGCCTAGAGACATATTAAAACACATTTGTGTCGACTTTAAGCGGGCAAGCTGCATATGTGCAAAAACAAAATAAAAAAAGTCCCTCGCCACTTAAAAAAATCAAAAGCATGTATATTTAACAAATTCTAAAATGTTCTAACCATGGATTTATATTAACTAACACCATGTTAACTCGTCCCATGCCGCTTTTTCTGGGTGGCCTTATAGCTGTATTGACACAACTAAATAAGATGTCACGCTAAGATGTCATGTTCTACAGTATGACTTACTACTATATGGTCTTTATACCTGTATCACTGTACAGTTCAATCACATGTGCATTGTATGTTACTATTGCACTTTACTGTTACATTTGTACTCTGGTTAGATGCCAAATTTATTTTCGTTGTATTGTACTTGTGCTGTATAATAATAATAAACTTTATTTGTATAGCACCTTTCATACAGAAACTGCAGCTCAAAGTGCTTCACAACAGAAAAAAGACACATAAAGTGCAGACATATAAAATCTGAGTTTTTCACATTAGGATCTACTGTAACATCCCAACAGGCCATTGTTTATGGTTTGATTCAGTTTTAAATAGACAATAATAAAAAGAGTAAGATAAAATAGTGCAATAGTGCAGTGCGATAAAATAGTAGAATAGAATAGATCAAATAATTATTTTTACAGTGCAATAAAATTGTTCTGGATTACTGTTCAAATTCGTCTTTACCTTCTCTGTTTGGTATCCACAGTTTAAAACTCGACAGTCTTCCCTCCTGTTTGATACGGGCAATTCCATGCAAATGTCAACCTCACCATGAAAAAATTAAAATAACATGATCATAACCAAACCAATTTCAAATGTATCATCAAGGTCTATATTTTGAAGTACAAAATAGATTTGATCGTAATATTTATGAGAATGCATGTTTTTTCACACTACAGGAGGAGACACAATGATGTACACATTTATTTTTCGATTAACCTAATTGTATGACTTTCTGAATGACCAGAATGGCAAAAAAAATCAACAGATATTTTTCTAACCTCACCTTTGGTCATGAAGGGCTGTTGTATCAATATGTGAATCAATTATGTACTTTGTGTCTTTCCATTGGCAGGTGAAGCATGCTGTTATAATGCCCCTTTATGGGACAGCGAATGTAACATCCATAACGTTTTCCAGGAAAAGTTGTCATAAAACATGCATCTGGAATGCAATGTCAAGTTACCAAACTTCCTAAGCAAAGCTAACTTTTATAAAGATGACATATTAGCAACAATTAGTCATTCTGGTCTTATTTTTTGTATTCTTTACAAGTGTTATGGATGTTACCGTTATGGATGTTACATTGCAAGTGACGGATGTTACATTGCGAATGTGTGTTGTTAAGTCTGATTATGACCCCTTTGTTTGAAGTATAATTTACACATTTTAGTTACACTTATTGAGATAAAGATGAGCCTGCAATAAGAAATGTTTTGACCTCTTGGATTTTGAGATAGGTGACAAAATACACAGCGTTATGGATGTTACGGAAATTGACACGCTTTTCGGACTCACTGAACACATGATGAAAACTCTGTGAATATCTTTTTCAAAGAATAACATGTTTACTATCACTTTGTAGGGAAGGGTTTGAGGTACCCAAAAAGCACATTCAGGAAAACCTGGCATTTCCTCTCAAGGAATGAATCACAAAAAAGTGCCATTATGGATGTTAAATGTTTGCGTTATGGATGTTACACGTCTGAAATAGACAAAAAACACTATAAAAAATTTGTGTTGTTAAGTCCAATTATGACCCTTTTGTTTGATTTAAATAAGAAGTATTTTATGACTCCTTGTTTGATTAAAATCCAACATATTTCCAGACACAACTTTTTCACATTGTTGGTCTAGGCAGAGCAGTGTCCACGTTAGCCTACTGCTAATCAGCTGCTGTCGGCCATCTCCCCCTCGCGTCTGCTCAGCCTACATGTGTATTTGTTATTGTTTTGCAGAGTACCGTGACAAGAAACCCCAAATGAAACCAAACAGAAAGTAAATTAGTATTATTCCAGGGACGACATTTCAAGACAGGCCCCAGGAATGAAGGATGCAGTGACCATAAGAGAAGGAGTCAAGCAGAGGGTTCAGAAACGCCACATGTCCATGTCCCTTATGGAGGCTTACCGCTGCACTTCCAACCAAAGAGGACAAGTCCTGGGTCAGTTTTGATCAGATTCGTGAACACCTCAATCCTCACATGGATAAGAGGGAGATACCATTTCTCTGAACCAGTCCAGGCAGAGTTGGATTTTTTATAACTTTCTTTTTCATGGTGAGGTTGACATTTTCATGGAATTGCTCAAACTAATTCTGATTTAACCGATATTAATATTGTTGTTCTCTGTATAGAAAACACTTTTTATGTTAATCAAATAAAGAGCTATTTTCCAAAAACGTTTTGTAATTTATTTTCAGAAGTGACTGATATTTTGAAACTATTTAAGACCAACAAAAAAAATATATTATAATTTTAGCTTCCCTAATGTCCATAGGTACTGGTAGTGTGTTCCATAACTTTGGTGCATAGTTTGCAAAGGCTGCATCCCCTGCATTTTCCTTAGACTGTGGCTTGGAACCTTCAAGCCACAGTGAGGCTACTCACAAGGTCAAAAAAATCATGTCACATCACTCCCATTTTGGTATCCCTGCACTGGCTCCCGGTACACTAGAGAATTCACTTCAAAGTCCTCACTTTCACTTTCAGAGCACTTCACGGTCAGGCCCCTATCTACATCACGGAACTCATCCATCCCTACACAAACACCCGCTCACTCAGATCTGCCGATCAGCACCTCCTAGTGATCCCCAGGACCAGGCTAAAAACAAGGGGTGATCGAGCCTTCGAGGTGACAGCACCAAGGCTCTGGAACGCTCTCCCCCTGGACCTGAGAACTGCCCCCTCTGAGAACTCTTTTAAAAAACAACTAAAAACACATTTGTTCAGGCAGGCTTTTAATCACACATAGGCGCCTTTTACTGTTCTATAGTGTTGTTTTAATTAGTGACTCATGATTTTATCCAAATTCTTTTATTCTACTTTTTCTATCTGGTTTCACTGTTTTTAACTGCTGTTTGTCTGTTGTCATTTATTTCTGATTTTGTTTTTATTGTGTTTTTATATTAAGCTGTAGTGTAAAGCACCCTGTGCATTCGTGCTGTGAAGGGTGCTCTATAAATAAAGGTCATTCATTCATTCATTCAATAGACCAGTAGTAGATGCTCGCAATGTTCTAGGAGGCACATAGTTGACTAGAGAATTTGCAATGTAGCTTGGTCCTGTTCCATTTAGTGCTTTGTATATAAGGAGGAGAACCTTGAAATCAATTCAAAATGTTACCGGAAGCCAGTATAGGTTAGCTAATACTGGACTGATGTGGTCTCACCTCTTGGTTCTAGTTAGTAGCCTAGCTGGCAAGTTCTGTATCGTTAGTGGCTTAGCTTGGCATCGCTACTGCACTATCTCGCGTACGTGCACGCGTACTGAATAAACCACAAATGTACCTCTAATACCAGTATTAGTCTGACCACACCCCTCATCAGCTTACCTTCATAAGCAGGTGTGTGGTCACCTGCTCTCCTCCTTCTCGCTTTCACCACAAGGAAGAGGTGCCTCGGTAGATCCCCACACTTGACACCATGATGGAAGAAATTGGATTAGGAACAGCTTGGGAAACAAGGATACGTTGACATCATATCTTTATTTTCTCTCTCACTATTTTCGAGAAAATACGGCGATATTGTCTTCGTACTGGAGTGTCTAGAAGATGATGATCATTCTACAAACCCTCCACCGGTTTTCGTATTGGGAGCACGCCGCTGCATGCTTCTCAACTGCAGTTCCTTGCTGTGTTTGTTGGGGTGAAACCTGTCAGGCCACAGCTGAACTGTCGGACATGCCGCTGTTGTGAGGAGCGGTGCGTTCCAGGTTGGGTGAGTAGTGTTTGCTGGCGGGCTCCACTTGTCTGTTAGTGCTATGGGGGCTACTTGACAAAGTTTATGGAAACCGGCCCCAGGCTAGGGTCCTTTGTTTAGCCGTCTAGGCGACAGAAGGCCTTGGTCTGGCGACCATTATAGTTTTAACTAGTGGGCCGCGACCATTGACACTGGTGATCCCTGTGTGTTCTGGACGAGTGGATTCTCTCTGTCACCGTGTTAAGACCCCATCTTTCATATCCAAATGAGAGTATTCCTTCACGAGGGGATATGTGCATGTAATGTGCGATAGCGGCAGATTCATGTTCAAAGTCAGCTATACAGGCCAGTTGGTACTGTGCTGATTCCGCCGGACGTGGTAATGTCACCGTTGTGAAGCGGTGTTGACGTCTTGTTTTCTCTTTTCTCTTAAAAAGTGAGGAGGGTTCAGAACGGCGGCCTGTCTGGGTGAGTGTTATGTCATTGTTTACATGTTCATAGCTTACGGTTAGCCGGTCGGTGGCCTGGCGCGGGGTAGCTTGGCTTCTCGCGCGCCGCCGGGAGCTCGCTCCTGATCGCGTGCGTCGTTAGATCGGCGTCTCGCGAGCGGAAGCAATAGCACCCGAACGGTTGGAGCAGCCGTTAGCTTGATGCTATTCTGTTGAACGTGCTTTGATTTTAACATGTTTTACACTCTTGACCACGACGTCATCCTTGACAGGGGATGTTCGTCGACCCTGCCTGAGCCTAGACGGGGATTGCGTCAACAAAGAGGACTGTAGCGACTGGTGGAGCGGCGACGCTGCCCGGATCGAACAACACAGGACGGCTGTGTTCTACGGTGTCTTGTGACTGCACTTCGCTGATCTGCGTTCCGGGTAGGTACGGGGTTGGCCAGACCTCATAACACGTCTTCTGGTTTTACCTTGCTAAATGTATTGTGAATAACGGTGTTTTTTCCCAAAACGTGTGTTGTTGCAATGCATTTGGGTTACGTTGCGGGTTGTGTGTGAGCTGTTTTTGTCACTGGCAGTTAGCTTCTCCGTGCAGATCGTGATGTATTGATCTGGTTGTTGTGTGAGAAACATCATGGTGTTTATGTGTACCGTGTACTCACTACTAAGGCAACTAACCTATGAAGCTATGCTTGGTGACGAGTGAGTAAAAGAATGTTCTTTCTCAGACTGTAATGACAATGAACAGTGAGTTCACACATTAACAGGTTTTCCTGTTTTAACTGGCCGTATTGAGGGTAAAATAGGAGGATTGTGTTTCCCCCCCCCGGTTCCCTGGGGACTTTATCACCTCCTATCAGACATGTTGTGCATTAATTGTGTCTTTTGTGTGGTAGGGATACGATGTAACTCTCAGCTTGATTGCTGAGGTTGTGCTAAATCTGCTGGAGAAACTTATTTCCTAAAGGGAAATTGGTTTGGTTGCTGTCATGTGTGCTTAGCAAGGCCTGTGGTCGATACTAATCAAGAATGATGTATTCTCTCATTGTGAAAAAAACGGCGTTCCTCTGTTGAGTGTTTTTGCCATTTTTTGTAGGTGATGATGGGTTGTGTGTGTCATGTGACCTACAACTGGGTTGTACTGGCCACAGAAGCACATGTGTATGTTGGACCGGGGTTCTTAGAGCCCTCTCTATTCTGTGTTTTTCCTTAGTAAAAATCAGATGGCAGGTTAGCTCGTGCGCTGTGTGGAGCTGTGAAACGCTTCATAGAGCTGACTATGACTGTGTCATATTCTCTTTTTGTCGTTACGTCGTATCATGGGTGTGGGGTCGTAAAGGGGTGAACTGGTAACCTTTCCTCTCCCCATTGTTCTGTCGGTCAGGGGTACACCCCCTGTCCTTCAAGGTTCCCGTCACGTGGCGGTTCGGCACGTTACGGGGGGGGGGGGGGGGGGGGGGGGAGGGAGTTCCTGGTCCCACGGCCTGGTATATTGGGCGTGTGCACCGCAGGAATTCCCCCGCCATAGAGTACGTCACCGTGCGCGTCTCTGTTGGTAGGACTTCCGTGTGCTGTTCAGGTCCATGTGATGGATCTGTTTTCAGGGGGGGTGGTCAGGGCTCCTCCTCACCAAGCGCCTACTCAGGCCTTCTGTGAGTTCGGACTCCTTCTTCCATGTGAGGAAGCCTCCATCAGAGTACAGAGCCTTCCTCCTCAGATTGTCAAAGTGAGTGGACCCTCTAGAAGGGTCCTTTTCTATTGTATGTATATTCGATTCAATTCGTTTATTGAGTGTGTATGGGTTCGGTGCCTCTTCCCCGGAGGCCCTAAAACCAGTTTTTTACATGGCTCAAGGTGCAATATATTCTTTTCAATCTGTACAGCTCGCGTGGGAAGTCTCTCTGGGGATCCCCGTCTCTTTCCTATGGGAGGGTGGTGGGATGTAAAAATGTGAACATTTTTTACCCCGGCTGTGTAGACTGGGATACATACTGTTGATGCTTCCTTCTTTCTATTCCAGAAGTGTTGGAGTTAGGGAGTGTCACACCCCTCTTGTCGTTCCCCTGGGCGCCTTGGGGATTCAATGACAGGTCTAAATAGCCTGTTCATTGATGGGGGTGTGTCCCGACGCACGTATAGTGCTAGCTCGCTGTAAACAGGCGATTGACTGGCACGCCTTGGTTGCTTGTGGTTGAAACAGCGTTTTTATAAAGCAACTGAGATGGGGGTTTTTCCTCTTCCGGCGACCACATCCCATGACCTGGGTGGGTTGTCGACGGATTCTCGTTCATGTCTGGGGGATGATGACGGGATGGATCTGAACATATGTAGTGGGGTCTCACGCCCTTGGGGTGGGCCACCAGGCGCGGTTCGTCCGAACGTCTGGGTGGCGCCTTCTTTTCATGTTAAGATCAACACGCATATCTGCCCTTCTCCTGGAGTAGGCATGTCGGCGTGGTTAGGGCACGGGACTGGTTCTGGTCACGCTGGTCCAGATCAGTTGAACCCGTTGTCCGCCGGGGATGCAGATCTGCTGTTCTGGTACCCTGAGGGACTTGGGCTTTTTTCAGGGGGAAAAATGCCAGGTCGGTCTGGGTGTCACAGGGTTAAGCGCTATGGAGACCCTGGTTGGGTATGTTTTTACTCAGCACTGTCGTCATGGCTTACAGCCATGCCATTCTGTACGCGCTCGATCTCGTCGGATCTCGGCCGCTACACAGGTTGGTCCTGGTTAGTACTTGGTTGGGAGACCGCCGGGGAATACCAGGTACGGTGTGCTTAGGGGCTGGTTCTCCATTATTTTTCGCTCCTCTCTCACGCATGGCGAAGAGGGGCCTGTGGGGGTGGTTTTTTGACCTCCTCTGGTGACCCTGTGCTTCCCGTACCGCCAGGCCCGGTCCGAAGTGATGTTTGCGACCCGTAGGCCTGGGTTAACCCTTTTTGGAAACTGAAACACTTGTACTGCGGTATAGCCGGTGTATACCCGCAGGTGTGTTTTGGAGTTTTTTCTTGAGGGGTTATAGGAACAACCACCGCATTGGGTAACACCGAGGTGGTTGATTCCCTGGTGTGTTGGAGCAGTGTCAACTCCCGGGTTCACCGTTTGAGGGTGCCCCTGCACGTTCATGACGTCTGCCAATCGTGTCAGCCTTCTCTGCCTCGACCCCTCTGGGTGGGGGTTGTTAAATGGAGGCTTGGTCATGCAACACCGCCAGCTTACGCTCCTTCCGCCGGGGCGGCTGTGTTCAGCTGTCCCCTCTGGCGCCTGTCTCGTCCGCAGTCTCCAGGCTAGGGTTAACAGCCTGTTGCCTGGTTTTTCCCCGGTGCGCTGCCTGCTTCCGTTGGTTAACCTTTTTGTGTGCTTACGGCCATGCTGACTGCCTATTCTGCAGGGTCAGTGTGCCAGGCGGTGTGCTATTGGGGGGACGGGGCCCGCTCGGCTTACGGCCATACCGACCTGAACACGCCCGATCTCGTCCGATCTCGGAAGCTGGGCAGGTTCTGGCCTGGTTGGTTCCGCCTGGGAATACCAGGTGCAGTAACTGAGGGGCCTTTGTCCGAATACGCTGGCGATGTGGGGGGCGGGGCACTACGTGCCCACCTGGTGGGGTCTTGATGCTGGCATCATGGACTTCTCCGGGCCCCCATTCTAGGGAGTCCAGTCCTTTTGGTGGGTCTGGGTCTTCCTTCGTGCTCCGCTGCTACGGCCTTGCCACGGGGTTGGGTTTGCCCTTGACCCCGTGATTCTGGGGGCAGTAACGAGGTTGTTCCTCCGTTCGTTCCCGGGTGGCATGCGGGTTGTGCGTGTGTGTAGTCGTGGGGTCGAGCCACGGTCTGCTCACCCTGTGCGTTGAGTTGCTTGAGTGCCTCTTCGCACGGTCGGGTCCGTCGCCCTCCCGTGACGTCCCTAATAGGGGGGCTACCCTCCATTAGGGGGGGTCGGGGGGGCTCGGCCCTCCCTGTTCTGATGGTTTTGGGGGGCTGTCAGCGGGGTGTATTTGTCAGCCAAGTGGCTCCGCTTGGCCTCCCTTGTGCAGTAGCGATGCCAAGCTAAGCCACTAACGATACAGAACGTTAGGTTATGACTATAACCAAGTTCTGTTAGTTAGGGGCGATGCTTGGCATCGGACGGCCGCTGCAGCCCTTGTCCTCACCTTGTGGTGAAAGCGTGGGAAGGAGGAGAGCAGGTGACCACACACCTGCTTATGAAGGTAAGCTGATGAGGGGTGTGGTCAGACTAATACTGGTATTAGAGGTACATTTGTGGTTTATTCAGTACGCGTGCACGTACGCGAGATAGTGCAGTAGCGATGCCAAGCATCGCCCCTAACTAACAGAACTTGGTTATAGTCATAACCTAACGTTTTGAATGAGTTGGAGTCGTTCTGTGTTTTTTTTTGGGAGGCCTGTGAGGAGTGCATTACAGTAGTCAAGTCGGCTTGAGATAAAGGCATGGATCATGGGGGCGGCTAAGTGGCGCAGTGGGCAAGGCGCTCGCCACTAACGCAGGAGATGCTGGGTTCGAGCCCAGCTCTCGCCGTTGCTTCCGGCTTGGCTGGTCGTTCATACTAATACAATTGGCAGTATTAGGGGGTGGGAAAGCCGGTGGGTGGGGATCGGACGTTGTGGACAGCGACTCCTACAGCTACAGGTCAGTTGGTGCGCCTGTAGAGCAGAATCAGGAAGCATCGGGGGCAGCGTGAGCCTCCCACACGTTACTCCTCGCCACTGAGAGATCGCGCTGTACAGGTGAAAAGATGCGACGGCTGCCTCCTCGTGTACCGGAGGGGACACGTGATGCAAGGCTTCGTCCACATTGCAGCCGACCAGTGGGAGGCATGGTCTAGCGACGTTTGAGACAGGGGAGGGAAGAATTGGACAATACGAAATTGGGATGGGAGAAAAATAGAAAATGGGGAGAAAAAGTAGATAAAAAAAAAGATAAAGGCATGGATCAGTTTTTCAGCATATTTTTTATTTATAAACAGGGCCTAAAAAAATAATGGTTTGTTTCCGGTTGCCGACCGACCCTGCCGATTTAGGTGCGACCCAATATATTTTATGAGTTAAAAAAAAGTATTAAAAAATTTTAAAATTTTAAGAAATTCCAATTATTATTATTTTTTTTGAATAAAGTTTCATAGAAATCTTAGTAAAACCTTTAGTATTATGGATATTAAACATGCTGGCAGAGTACATGCATCCATGTTGTCGTGAACATTTTAATTAAATAAATAAATTCCCCATCCATAGTCGCCGTGGGAAAGAATAAAATAAAAAAATAAAATAAAATAAATTCCCTGCCTACCCATGGCCTTAACTGACAACCAACAGGAAACAAACAATATTTTTTGTTATGCCCAAGGTGTGTTGTCACCTTGTTGATGTGTGATTTAAAGCTTAGGTCTGAGTCTATTATAAAACCAAGACTTGTAAGTTCGGGTTTGATCGAAGGAGTAAGTTGCCCCATATTGCTCTGTAACATTTCTCTTTTTGTTATAGGACCCACTAGTAGGATTTCAGTTTTATCCTCATTTAATTTTAGGAAGTTGTTCTGTGTTGCCTGTGGACTCTGTCCTGTGCACACGGTCCTCACGGGGGTCAGCACAACCGGAGTGTAATGCTTAGCCTCCCTCTCCCTTAAAAGGAGCTGGCGGGGTGTTTATGTATGCAAATTCAGGTGTACGAGTCACCAGAGCGCTTTTCACATTCTTCCACTAGATGGCTGAACCAGCTGTGACTGAATGCCGGGTGGCTGGTATTACATCTACGGTTCCCAACATCTCTGCCTAAGTGCCCTTGAGCAAGGCACTGAACCCCAAAAACTGCTCCAGGGGCGCTGCCCTGTGCTCTGACCTCTCTGATGAAATGCATATGTGTGGGGGAATGTGTGTGTTTCACACACAGTGATGAGTGATCACTAATTCTTTTCAGCAAATCTTTCAGTTATAACAAGATTGTGTAAGCTAAGAACACATTTTTGGCAAACCGTTTAGGTGGAAAATAAGAAAGTTAACCGGCTTGGTGGAAGACATGACGTGACGAGGGAAGCGGCTTCATAGATCCTTACATTTCCAATGAGGACAGAGGTGTAGGGACGCTGCTTAGCCATTTTCAGTCGTTTATTGGATTTGTTTTGGTGGAAAAACCATACCAAACACATTGTTATTCAATACACAGCAGGGGATCATTAAAATATCTTGGATCAAGCCCTGAGCCCAGGAGTACACAGAGAACCTGTTCTGCAGCTCAACATGAAACTGAACCAGACACACGGTGACACAATGAGCTCCTGGACATTAGCTGTGCATTAACTGTTATGTCACCAAATACCCCAGATATCTCTGACCTCAAAACAAAGTTCACACTGCAAGACACACAAACAGGGAGCTGCCGTCTGTAGGAAGGGTGCGTGTGTGTGTGTGTGTGTGTGTGTGTGTGTGTGTGTGTGTGTGCGTGTGTGAGAAAGAGAGTGAATGTGTGTGTGTTTGTGTGTATATGAGAGTGAGAAAGAGACTGGTGTGAGAGAAAGAGTGTGTGTGCATGTGCACATAATACGTGTTCATCCATGCTTTGCCTTTTATAAGTGTGTGCATATGCACATCTGTGTATCTGCAGAATGTGCCTTGGTGTGTGAGCATGTTGGTCCAGTGAGGGGTGTGTGTGTGTGTGCGTGTGTGTGTGTGTGTGTGTGTGCGTGGAGCAGGATGGCCCTACAAGGCAGGACGGAAACGTCAGCTCTGTGGGGACTGGAGAGGAGGGAACTGGGCAAACGAACTCCTAATAAGGCCAGTTGTACAGAGACAGTGGCATCCAGGCTACACACACACACACATCCTCACTCTCGCACACATACACTTACACAGTACACACAAACTGACAGACAGGCACACACACAAAATGGCATAACACACGCACACACACAATTGTATTTAACATGCGACTCTCATAATGAACATTATAGAGTGTAAACTAAATGCTTCTTCTGTCTCTCTGGCCCATGCCATCTGAGGTAGTGAGGCCGGTGACTGTACGACAGGCAGCAGGTGGATCAGTGATCTGTTATGGAAATGAGATGGCGGCATGCTGTTTATGATTAATGCTGCTTCTTTTTCTGTGGTCTGAATCATTAACACTTTGATTGCCAGCGTGGCGTGCACTATTTATCGTTGAATGCCACCACCCACTTCAATGATAGCGCTCTAAACGCATAATCTCTGTCTTAAATTATGGCTATGTGTGTAATCTGCCCGTCGTTTATCAATGACTTGTTTGCAGTCAACATTGTTGAGACGGATTTTATTTTTTTATTTTAATCGGTTCATTTCCGTTTTATAGCATTTTGAAAAGCCCTCGTTTTTCAGGAAAATATATAGATTCCGTGATAAACGCCCTTTACTGGAATATTCTGGCATACACAAAAAACAGTCATTTTTCTGCCTATTTAATGAATCGTTTTCAAATAAACGCTAGATTATCGATAGTATATGTGTACTTATGCACGCTATAGAAGCAATCTGAAAAATATATTCTCTCATTTCCTGATCAGCGCGCACACACACACACACACACACACATGGGGCACACGGTGATACAGGGCTGTACACTGCGACGAGATGATCGTGAATTGCCCCTTTAATTGGCCGTTGCGATTGGTAAATATTATCTGGGGGCGGGCTTGCGAGTAGTGCTTTCAAGCCTTGCATTCGCATTTCACTCCTAAATTATCCAAGGCGTGTGATGACGCGATGACGTCACTCACGCGAGCTGAGCAGTGAGCACTCAGCAGGTATGATCAGCGGGAACAACCGACTGAGCACTCACTCTGATAGACTGGCTGACTGTCTGATTTAGCTATGAAGAAAAGTAAAGTTAGTATTGCTTCATATTTTCGACGCGTTCGACCTCCTATAGTGAGCCGAACTGAACTGAACTCAGACACACGGAGAGAGCTGCGGCGTCTGCTGCTCCTCCCGCACCCTTGGCTGTTGTAAACACTAGTCTCTAGTGTGGGACACTGGGACCTCGGTGAGCCTGCCAGCCGGCTAGCTACTGATATCAACAAATGCTCCAGCAAGTCTAGTAGTGCATGATAGCTCGTGTTAGCTTACTGTTCAAAACGAAACGTCCCATTAAACTAAATAGTTCAGATAGCTCTTGATATCAATGTCTTATAACACTGAGTCGATGCGTATTCGAGCTGAGGGCACGCTGAATATAGTCAATAGGGTCCAGCTGCAGCGCCGGAGAATCCTGGCCGTAGCTGGAGGCTACAGTATAGGTCCAGCTGCAACTCCGGAGAATCCTGGCCGTAGCTGGAGGCTACTCGAGTACACACAGACAGTGGAGCTGGTTGCATATAGCGAGCATTTTGACTTGTTGCGTGGTGGCGATGTCTCGCAGATAATACAACTACAAGTATGATTATATAATATATATATTTTATTAAAAAACATGTTTTATTATAAAATAATTTTTTTTTCTTTTTTTTTACATCAAAAACAATCGATATAAATAATGGTAAAATTGTTATTTAAAAATGTGCCCCTTAAAAAAAAATGTTGCCCCTAAATTTCTCATTTAGGGGCAAGTGTGCCCCTAGTGAAAAAGCTTAGCGTACAGCCCTGTGATATATAGGGATGGGTACCGAATTCGGTACTTTTGAGGCACCGAACCGAAACACGTCGGTACTACCGAGTATCGAATCAAGTGAGAAACCGAAAAAGAAATAAAAATAAAAAAAGATTTTTTTTTATTATTATTTTTTTTAACTTTTTTTTTTTTTTTTTACTTTTTTCTTTTCATGTCAACGTTCACACGCACAATATATGCTTACCTAGGATTTGACTTGATTCAACAACAAAGCAGTCGGAGCAATGACAAGCCGAAAACTGTCGAAATTGTAGTTATTTGAAGTTTGGATTTTTCTTTTTTACGACTGAGGTAGGTAAATTAAATTTCTTGAGACTAAAGTACCGAAAAAATGTACCGTTGGGTACCGGTATCGATTCACAGGTACCGGTACCGGTATCGGTTCAAATGTGAAAGGTACCCATCCCTAGTGATATATAGGTCAAAACAGATCCGATTACCCCAAGACTGGTAAAATAAATTGCTTACCTCAGATCAGATGTTATCCAAAAAGATTATTCCAATTCCTGATCGCCATTCCAAATATCGATCGCGTTTATTGATTCAGCGTTGGGTACTGTAAATATGTATTCCACGCGTTTTCCGGCTCGGCGATCAACTTGGGTCTCTTCAGATGCCTCGCCGGAGAAGTAACATGAGGAGGCTGGACCCTACGACAAACAAACGCTATATGTCGTTGGTGGCACTCAACTGGCGGCATGAACTAACGACAAAACGCGTCCGTGGCACTCAAAGTGTTAAAAGACTGTACTCCACAGCCAAAATCCTCCTGAGCCTCATCCCCCTACCTGCCCTGGACAACACGGACAGAGCAGCCATATGGAACAAGAATCTCTCTCACACACACACACGGTCTCACACACAAAGACCTTTCTCTCTATAGAATGCCTATACTGTGAGTGTCGCTGAGCTAATCTCCTCTCCTCTCTTCTCCACTCCATTCTGACCATCTCTCCCATCCTCAGTATCTCCCATCTCTTACTGTATCTCCTCTACCCCCACCCCCCCCCCCCCCCCCCCCCCCCCCCAACATGCTCAAGTCCATTCCTCCCAACAAGCCAGCATTGTGCGGCTGCCAAACCAAATTAATTTCCAGGGGAACTTGGCCAAATTCCGTCTGCCCCTGACTCTAATTGCACAGCGGGTGATTCTTCGTCTACTCTGCTTGTCTACAGTACAGATTCTCTCCTCCTCTGCGTGACGGGAACTCCTGGGGAGACTAATACAAGTCTTTTTGTGTCCAGGATTTAGGGTCAGTGTGTGTGGTATAACTCAACAACTCACTCCTCTCCTCCTTTTTGTAACTCCCCATCTATCAATCTCAGGAATGCTAGGGGAAAGTGTATCTTTAGTGAGAGTGAGCATCAGACAGACAGACAGACAGACAGACAGACAGACAGACGAGACAGACAGACAGACAGACAGACAGACAGACAGACACAGACAGACAGACACAGACAGACAGACAGACGGACAGACGGACGGACAGACGGACAGACAGACGGACAGACAGACGGACAACGGACAGCCAGTATTCCACCAACCCACTTCTCCTGTTCATATTTCCATGACGGCTACCACTGCTGTGTCATGCAGTCTCCCATATTCAAATCCAAACAACTATGAATTGGGGCTGTTGTCAATGTCCCTGAGAATACCATTGGAATATGAACAGGCTGAAATTAGTTCCCTCAAAGCAGGCATAAAATGCTTACAATTAACACGTTTGTTGTGTGTTGCATTTACTATTATGGGTAGTACCAATAGAAAGGCATTGGGCTGTGCTTTGTAAGACGCATGTATTGGCTTGTATTGCAGGCATTTATCCAAAATCACAAATAACCAGTTCACCTCATATCAGTGTTTTATTTTTGTATTATTATTTATTTTTTAAACATCTTTATTTACATTCAACTGACAGTCGAGTCTAGTATTCAAATTCATATATTTTATTTAAAATTGTAATTAGTGATGCACCGATGTGAAAATTGTGGCCGATACCGATAACCGATATTAATATTGCTGTTCTGGCCGATACCGATATTTACCGATGTCGATATCTCTGTATAGAAAACACTTTTTTATGATAATCAAATAAAGAGCTATTTTCCAAAACAAATTTTTTTTTTTTACTTTTGTAAGTTATTTTCAGAAATGACTGATATTTTGAAACTATTTAAGGCCAAAACATGTAAAAAGAAAAAGAAAAGATAAAAAAAAATATATATATATATTTTTTTTTAAATATCGGCCCTATCTTAATATCGGACCGATACCGATGTGTAAAAAACAGCCATATCGGCCGATATTATATCGGCGCCAATATTATATCGGCGGCCGATATATCGTGCATCACTAATTGTTTTTTTTTTTATCCACTTTTTCTCCCATTTTTTCTATATTTTCTCCCATCCTAATTTCGTATCATCCAATTCAACCCTCCCCTGTCACGAACGCTGTTTCTTGCCTCCCACAAGCCGGCTGCAATGTGGACTAAGTCATACATAGCACAAGTCCCCTCCGGTACTTGAGGTAACAGCAGTCGCATCTTTTCACCTGCGCAGCTCGATCTCTCAGTGGCGAGGAGTAACGCGTGGGAGAGGCTCACGCTGCCCCCGACACTTCCTGATTCTACTGCGCAGGCGCACCAACCGACCTGTAGGAGTCGCTGTCCACAACGCCCGATCCCCACCCATCAGTTTCCCACTCTCTAATACTGCCAATTGTATTAGTACGGACGACCAGCCAAACTGAAAACAATGTGGAGAGCTGGATTCGAACACGCGAACCCAGCGTCTCCACATTGGTGGCGAGTGCCTTGCCCACTACACCACCTAGCCGCCCCATGCA
This sequence comes from Notolepis coatsorum, assembly GCF_963971535.1. NCBI lineage: Eukaryota > Metazoa > Chordata > Actinopteri > Aulopiformes > Paralepididae > Notolepis > Notolepis coatsorum. The sequence goes on along the minus strand of NC_140180.1, from coordinate 72,093,544 downwards.
TCACTAATTGTAATATTAAAATTCATTCCAACAGCTCTACTATGAATACAGATTTTCTAGTTACATTCAGTTCATTGGTGAGCACCTTTAACAATGGGTTAAGATGGGTTGTTTTCCATTTACAGATCCAACTCTTCAAGGATGTATGTGAATATAGCACAAATTGATATGGTAAAACAAATACAGATTGGGGCTTTAAAGGGCTATTTGGGATAGTTTTGAGATCAAGTGGTATGAAATACTAGCCAGTAATGTAGCAGATTAGCGTACTCACCAAGTCCTGTGGTGGTCAGAATTGTCTGTTTCAAGCCCCCGTTTGCTGCCTTTTTTGTTGTTGTTTTAAGATAGGCTAGTGGTTCGTATCTGCTTCCATTAATTTGTCCTAAGCTATGCTAGCTTGCAGCCGAATAGCTTTGTACTGAAATTGGTATCCATCTTAAATAAGGTCTTCTTTCAAGACACAGACCTCTCACGAGTGACGTATTTCCGGCTGCTCCCGTTTCTCTTGAAGCTACAGTATAAGAAAATGTATGGACTATTAATAGATCGCTCCTAGCTTTCTCTGTGTTCATGCAGGGCATGGTCCTGTGAACAAAGCCTTCTAATATACATGTCTCTCTCCGATAAGGCATGGGATTTAGAATTTCAAAGCAGCATTACAAAAATATAAAAATTATTCCAAGCAAGAATCATAGCCACCTTAATAACATTTGTAATAAACCAAACCGTTTGTAAATCCGTCAAGATTTCAGTGAGTTAAGAGTATTTTTGTTTGTGCAGATCATTCACCTTAACAGAATAGTGCACCGAAGCAAGATGGCCGCCCGTGAACTACGCTGGAGACTCCGCCTTGAGCCATCTAGTGTTTATATATCTATGACCACACCAGAGACGCTCTCTCAACCAGTCCAGCACTTCCTCCCATACTTGTGACCAATAAGAGACGCTCTCTCAACCAGTCCAGCACTTCCTCCCATACTTGTGACCAATAAGAGATGCTCTCTCAACCAATCCAGCACTTTCTCCTGTGTGTGCTTGTGACCAATAAGAGACACTCGCTCAATCAGTCCAGTACTTCCTCCTGTGCTTGTGACCAATAAGAGACGCTTTCTCAATCAGTCCAGCACTTCCTCCTGTGCTTGTGACCAATAAGAGACACTCTCTCAATCAGTCCAGTACTTCCTCCTGTGCTTGTGACCTATAAGAGACGCTTGTCGCTCTCTCAATCAGTCCAGCACTTCCTCCTGTGCTTGTGACCTATAAGTAGGGATGGGTACCTTTCACATTTGAACCGATACCGGTACCGGTACCTGTGAATCGATACCGGTACCCAACGGTACCTTTTTTCGGTACTTTAGTCTCAAGAAATTTAATTTACCTACCTGAGCCGTGAAAAAAAATAATCCAAACTTCAAATAACTACAATTTCGACAGTTTTCGGCTTGCCATTGCTCCGACTGCTTTGTTGTTGAATCAAGTCAAATGCTAGGTAAGCATATATTGTGCGTGTGAACGTTGACATGAAAAAAAAAAAGTACAAAAAAAAAGTAAAAGTAAAAAAATAAATAAAAAAGTAAAAATTATTTTTTTTTTTTTTTTTTTTGTATCTCACTTGATTCGATACTCGGTAGTACCGACGTGTTTCGGTTCGGTACCTCAAAAGTACCGAATTCGGTACCCATCCATACCTATAAGAGACATTCTCTTAATCAGTCCAGCACACCTTAGACCACAGTCAGAGTCAGACGTGTCACTGGTTCATAAGGTCACGTGAGGCCTGAAGTGGTTTGGTCCCGGGGTCAGTTCATCCAGACATAATCAATCAATGAAAAGAGGTCAGTCCTAATGCGTTAGCAGCAGTAAGGACCGTGGCAGGTATCGATTGGTTACTTTGCATCCACAACACAGGCTCAGATCAATAACGTGGAGACTGATTTGATCTGTAACGTCTGTTAAAAGGTATAGAGAGATTTTGGGTTTGGTTTGGGTTTGGTCAGACTTCACTTGACCAGACCAAACAGCACTGTAGCGCTGTTTTGGTGTAGTCAAGTCTGAGTCTGGTCTGGTTTGATTGGGTTTCGTTTTGTCTGGTTTGGTCAGATTCGGTCCTGTCTGGTCTAGGACTGTATGTGATGAAATATGATATTGCAATTGCATGTTTTGAAACGTCTGGTTTGAAGTTATATTAAGGATGAGAATACCTCCCAATGGACTTCCCACAATCTCCATCTATGGACCAGTGGGAGGAGCAGCTGCCTGATATGTGTAGATCACTATATTAATTTCATTGTAGACTATGTTGTAGCCTTTGCGATATAGGTGTTAACAAAAATGTACACTGCAATATTGATAAAACTCTTCAGCCCTAGTCTGGTTGGGTCAAAACAGATTCCACAGGCTTATAAAGGGACTGGCAGGCATTGTGGCAGTAAACTAACTCCATCCGGTGCTGAGCTCAGTATTACAACAACATTATAAAACAGCATTACACTGTTAATACCGTCTGGGCTTCCATCACTGTTGCCCAGAGGTGAACTCACAGGCCAAACCCCAAGATGAGGCCAAAACCCAACTCTCTCTCTCTCTCTCTCAACAACAGTCATCTGAGTATAACCTTTAACACCCACAAAATGGAATATGGAGGTATTCAAGGAGACTTCTGTTTTACATCACAGGAACAGATACACAAACATACATTCTCTCTCACAATACACACATGCATAACAACACATGAGAGCTTATCCATATATTGCAGCAGTAACTAATGAAGTACTTGATAAGTGTGGGCTGCAGAGCCTAAATGAAAATGAGGCTATAAAACCAATGATGTTGGACAGGACTTTGGTCCTATTCTTCAGAGATAGACCCCTCCCCCATCTGAAAGAATTGTGACATCACTGGTTCCCTACAGGTGGAGGAAAGTATCTACTACTCAGTTACAATGTTCCACTTTTTATTGTTACTGTGTCTGTCTGCGTACATTGAGAAGGATCATCTCTAGATCTTATTTCACATGACACTCTTTCTTTAGAGCTGTGATCAGCTGAATATTATGGAACATACAGACTTGCTTCTCTCAAAGAACCATCAGAATGTAGGGAATTCTTCAGCTATTTATCTGACGTGCTTGTAGGTCACGGCTATGAGTGAGGGTACAGATTCATACAGATGCTGTAGGGATGTATGAGCTAATCTAGGTATGCGCCGATACAGATACTGGTGTCAGATATCAGTCCGATACCAGAATAAACTAAAATATCGTTATCTGAGAATTTCCCCCAATACTAAAATCTGATACCAAGAAATGCGGCTAACGTGCCAGAGATCAAAGCACAGTGACTTGATTTGCTGCATTTTTGACACTGTCAAATCTTTGACAAATCTTTGTCCAATGACCCCAAAATGACCAAGTCTAGTCTTCCTTCTTCGAGGAACAGCTCTAAGAACTAAGAGTGTCTAGTTAGGGAATTGATTTGTGATTTGTGAGCACAATGGACCTCATGCACCAACGGACTTACGACAAAAGTTACGAGCAAAGTTCATCGTAGCTCCACTTACGACCTTTTCGGGACGATTTTGGCATGCACTAACGGTTCCTTCTCTGGGATACGCTCATAGCTAATAGCAGGATTTACAAGCACGGAAAATCGTAAGTTGGACAGACTGGTGTGTGTGGTGTGTTCTTAACCGGTTAAGCCCTAGCCCTATTTTCTGAAAATCCGCCTAAAAATACATACCTAAGTAAATTGCTCCACATTTGCATGTTCTTGGTATCTAGGGACATCTATGGATCTCAGGGAATGTATTCCCAGTGTCAGAAGTATTGTGTCTGTTACTAGGCTTGAGTAAATTGTGATTAAACAAAGGACAATATAAATTATGATTTTTTTGACCAGACATGAAAAACTGCCAGTCAGCTCTTTCAGCACCTTCTTGATATCACGTCTACAAAATATCTAAGAAAATGAATAAAGGGAAGATGATTAAACAGAAGGTTTTGTAGATACAGTACTGAATTCTGCCATCCGGACACATGCTATTTGAAATATTATTATAGAATATCAATATAGAATATCAGGCCTATAAATGACCTTATTATAGCCAACTTGCACATCTATGGATCTGGCCAAATCTACTCTTTCCAATGCCAGAGTTCAATTTTGATTTAGTAATAATACCAGGCGTGCAGGAAGAACAGAGAATGAAATCTACTGTATGTACAGTTCCATTCTTATAATGGATATGGCTCCGCCATTTTGGATCGGATTGCAACAGGGATTGTTGCTAAATGTTCACAGAAGGTAGACACACTAACTGCACTCCAATCTATGCCAATAACGTTCAGTTTTGTAGTAGCTAATCCAGAGAAATAAGAGAAATAAAAAATAATAATCAGGAAGTAATTAGTTTTTCGAAATTTCAACGCTCATTGAGAGCTCTGGATGCCCTCTCCTCATACGACTACATAACTTTTAGTGACGCTAATTCAAAATGGCGGATATTCGCTAAATTATAAAGACATTCCATAAACTAAAATCTCACTAATAACACTTTAACCTATTGGTAAACAAACTTTTTGTTGAAAATATACACAATGACTGCTGTTGTGACATGGTTAGGGTATTTACTCTTGGATACATTTGAAAAAAGAACGCAACATTATGTCATACAGTCGGGTATCGGTAAAAAAAGAAAATAAATATCGGATTTCTTCTTTTTTTATAAGAAATAAAATAAGAAATAACCATTCAGTACATTTATATGTGTTAATTTGTTACATTTAGTTTCACAAGTTAGGAAAGTAATGTTTTAAGTCATGCCCGATGTTGCCTTGCACAAAAGAATGATCCCAGTCTCTTCCACACAGTGACAGTGAGGCATACAGTTTATTAATTGAATGAATGAAGTTTATTTTCTGTCTTTGTTTACAACAAATCAAAAACACCGGGCATCGGTATTGGCCAATACCCAAACCCAGGTATCGGTATCGGGACTGAAAAAGTCTGATCGGTGCAACCCTATTAAAAATTACGTTTTACATTTACAGTCATGCCTCAATGAGGCATTGTGATGTCCGGAAATAAATAAAACATTCCACTGCTCATCTTGCCTGGACTTCCAAGTCCGACAACACGGATGTAGGATTAATAAAGCCGGGCACTGGGTGGCACCGCTGGTGGACAGTCAGGCTGAGGGGGGCACCGCTGGTGGACGGGGGCAGGGCTGGTGGACAGTTGGGCTGATGGGGCACCGCTGGTGGATGGTCTGGCTGAGATGTCATATTCTACAGTATACAGGTCTTTACACCTGTATCACTGTACATATTAATACTACAACTCTGTACATGCATCTGATGAGCACTATTACTCAGTAGTATTTCTATATTTTATACCCAGTTTAATCACCTGTGTGCATTGTATGTTATTATTGCACTTTACTGTAAAATTTGTACTCTGGTCAGATGCAAACTTATTTTCTTTGTATTGTACTTGTGCTGTATGCTGAGCTGACAATAGATTTAGAATCTAATCTAATTTTGATCAGTCGCAAATAGCTTCCGCGCTACGGGGTACGGGGGTCAGAAAAGCACAGATGCAATGTTCAGCCTCTCGCTTCCGTTTTGCACACTGTCCTTCGCCTAATAAGGAGCTGGCGGGGCGTGTCTATATGCAAATGCAGGTGTACGAGAACGCGCTTCCAGTTTAAGAATGAGTGACGTACTTCATTCAAGGAGTTCGGAGCTGCGATCCTTTTGGCAACTTAAAAGCACCTCTCTGCGCATTGATGACTCCGGGGGGGGGGGGGGGGGGGGGGGGGGGGGGGACTATCGTAGGTTTTCTCTTACAAACTTCATACGAGGTTATTTACAAGGATACTTACGAGAATGTTGCTGCATGAGGTCCAATCTACTAGTGCTTGGTGTGATTTTGGTCACTATCTATAAACATAATCTGGAAACAAAACTTGAATTTGTGATGTCGTCAAGTGACACTTTTTGGAGTTGGTCCATTGACAATGAAAAAACGACTTTGTGGGTTCATAAACATTTTGTTTGAGTCATTACATCCAAATGAGTTAAGGTACATGTAGGATGTACAGCTCTGAATCAGAGATTGTAACCATATCCCAGTATTCCATATCCCCATGGCTACTGTCAAGTGTGTCCTAAGACTTGTTCCACTGTTCACAGTCTATGCAGCAGCTCCCGGATCTGTCTCTTGATGACATCATCACTAGAGTCTCTCTGGAGTTAATTTGTTCATGTTCACAAATGGAAACTGAGCTGTGGAGTATTAAAGAGATAACATATGGCTTTGTGCATTCTACTTTAAGGTGAATTTTCCCTTTAAGCTGTTTATTCAGGTGACACAGGCCCTCACATTACTGGGCTGGACTTGGGATGATATCAGTTCTTAGTAGGGGAGGGAATCACCAGAGGCCCCACAATACTCCACCCTTTCTATATAAGGGCAATTCCATGCAAATGTCAACCTCACCATGAAAAAATTTAAATAACATGATCATAACCAAACCAATTTCAAATGTATCATCAAGGTCTATATTTTGAAGTACAAAATAGATTTGATCGTAATATTTATGAGAATGCATGTTTTTTCACACTACAGGAGGAGACACAATGATGTAAAAATTTATTTTTCGATTAACCTAATTGTATGACTTTCTGAATGGCCAGAATGGCAAAAGAAATCAACAGATATTCTTCTAACCTCACCTTTGGTCATGAAGGGCTGTTGTATCAATATGTGAATCAATTATGTACTTTGTGTCTTTCCATTGGCAGGTGAAGCATGCTGTTATAATGCCCCTTTATGGGACAGTGAATGTAACATCCAACGTTTTCCAGGAAAAGTTGTCATAAAACATGCATCTGGAATGCAATGTCAACCAAACTTCCTAAGCAAAGCTAACTTTTATAAAGATGACATAGCAACAATTAGTCATTCTGGTCTTATTTTTTTGTATTCTTTACAAGTGTTATGGATGTTACCGTTATGGATGTTATATTGCGAATGTGTGTTGTTAAGTCCGATTATGTATAATTTACACATTTTAGTTACACTTATTGAGATAAAGATGAGCCTGCAATAAGAAATGTTTTGACCTTTTGGATTTTGATAGGTGACAAAATACACAGCGTTATGGATGTTACGGAAATTGACAAGCTTTTCGGACTCACTGAACACATGATGAAAACTCTGTGAATATCTTTTTCAAAGAATAACATGTTTACTATCACTTTGTAGGGAAGGGTTTGAGGTACCCAAAAGGCACATTCAGGAAAACCTGGCATTTCCTCTCAAGGAATGAATCACAAAAAAGTGCCGTTATGGATGTTAAATGTTTGCGTTATGGATGTTACACGTCTGAAATAGACAAAAAACACTATCAAAAATGTGTGTTGTTAAGTCCGATTATGACCCCTTTGTTTGATTTAAATCAGAAGTATATTATGACTCTTTGTTTGATTAAAATCCAACATATTTCCAGACACAACTTTTTCACACATTGTTGGTCTAGGCAGAGCAGTGTCCACGTTAGCCTACTGCTAATCAGCTGCTGTCGGCCATCTCCCCCTCGCGTCTGCTCAGCCTACATGTGTATTTGTTATTGTTTTGCCGAGTATCGTGACAAGAAACCCACCCCAAAAAACACAGAAACCCCAAATAAAACCAAACAGAAAGTAAATGAGTATTATTCCAGGGACGACATTTCAAGACAGGCCCCAGGAATGAAGGATGCAGTGACCATAAGAAGGAGTCAAGCAGAGGGTTCAGAAACGCCACATGTCCATGTCCCTTATGGAGGCTTACCGCTGCACTTCCAACCAAAGAGGACAAGTCCTGGGTCAGTTTTGATCAGATTCGTGAACACCTCAATCCTCACATGGATAACAGAGGGAGATACCATTTCTCTGAACCAGTCCAGGCAGAGTGAATTTATAACTTTCTTTTTCATGGTGAGGTTGACATTTTCATGGAATTGCTCCAAAACTCATTTTCTGATTTAACCGATATTAATATTGCTGTTCTCTGTATAGAAAACACTTTTTTATGTTAATCAAATAAAGAGCTATTTTCCAAAAACTTTTTGTAATTTATTTTCAGAAGTGACTGATATTTTGAAACTATTTAAGACAAAAAAAAAATGTTGTGATTTTTGTGATGTCACAGTATGATGTCATAATAGAACATTCTAGAACATTTGTGATGTCACAGTATGATGTGTAAGCAAACATTCTAGAACATTTGTGATGTCACAGTATGATGTCATAATCGAACATTCTAGAACATTTGTGTTCTATATAATTGTTCGATTATGACATTATAGAATTCTGAACCAGTCCAGGCAGAGTGAATTTATAACTTTCTTTTTCATGGTGAGGTTGACATTTTCATGGAATTGCTCAAAAACGCATTTTCTGATTTAACCGATATTAATATTGCTGTTCTCTGTATAGAAAACACTTTTTTATGTTAATCAAATAAAGAGCTATTTTCCAAAAACTTTTTGTAATTTATTTTCAGAAGTGACTGATATTTTGAAACTATTTAAGACAAAAAAAAATTTGTGATTTTTGTGATGTCACAGTATGATGTCATAATAGAACATTCTAGAACATTTGTGATGTCACAGTATGATGTGTAAGCAAACATTCTAGAACATTTGTGATGTCACAGTATGATGTCATAATCGAACATTCTAGAACATTTGTGTTCTATATAATTGTTCGATTATGACGTTATAGAAATCTGAAAAGATTTCTGAAAAAATGCCAGGAAATGCTGAGAGAATTGTTGAATATATAGCATTTCCTGGAATTTTTTCAGAAATAGAAATAGAAAACACTTTTTTATGTTAATCAAATAAAGAGCTATTTTCCAAAAACTTTTTGTAATTTATTTTCAGAAGTGACTGATATTTTGAAACTATTTAAGACAAAAAAAAATGTTGTGATTTTTGTGATGTCACAGTATGATGTCATAATAGAACATTCTAGAACATTTGTGATGTCACAGTATGATGTGTAAGCAAACATTCTAGAACATTTGTGATGTCACAGTATGATGTCATAATCGAACATTCTAGAACATTTGTGTTCTATATAATTGTTCGATTATGACGTTATAGAATTCTGAGAGAATTGTTGAATATATAGCATTTCCTGGCATTTTTTCAGAAATCTTTTCAGAATTCTAGAATGTCATAATCGAACATTCTAGAACATGTGTTTCTAGAACATTCTAGAACATTTTTTCAGACTACAACATTAATCCAGACTGGTTTGACCCTCAAAATGGTCCACCGAAGTCAAACACATGTGGGTAAAGCCCTATTTTTGATAGTGTTTTTAGTCTATTTCAGACATGTAACATCCATAACGCAAAAATGTAACATCAATAACGGCACTTTTTTGTGATTCATTCCTTGAGAGGAAATGCCAGGTTTTCCTGAATGTGCTTGTTGGGTACCTCAAACCCTTCCCTACAAAGTGATAGTAAACATGTTATTATTTGAAAAAGATATTCACAGAGTTTTCATCATGTGTTCAGTGAGTCCGAAAAGCTTGTCAATTTCCGTAACATCCATAACGCTGTGTATTTTGTCACCTATCTCAAAATCCAAAAGGTCAAAACATTTCTTACTGCAGGCTCATCTTTATCTCAATAAGTGTAACTAAAATGTGTAAATTATACTTCCAATTCAAATCGATGCCTTGTCAATGTTAAGTTAAGTTTCCAATGTTCTCTCTGAATGTAACATCCATAACGCTGGAATTTCTGATAAGGGTATCTTGGAAGGTGAGGGAACCGTTTTTGGTGCTATAATTTGAACCTTTTTTGTTTAGCAGCAGCAGCACCATATACCATAGCACCAGTAAGAAATGAAAGTTACAAAAAATTAGGGATGCACGATATATCTGTGACCATATCGGTATGGGCCGTTGATGGTGATTTTGTAATATATCGTTCCGATGAGCAAAACTGGGCCGATGTGAACAACTGATGATTATTTCTGTCTAGCTATTGTGTGTGTTTTTTTTCTTCTCCTTTTTTTGGCCATGCAGTCTGTTTGAGTAACATTACTTGCATGTGATAATAATGCAGCACAGATTGATCATCAATAACGGCTATCGACCATAATAGAAACGTTAATATCGGTGTCGGTCAAAACATTCATCTCGGTGCGGCCGTAGTGAAAGAGCTTCTATAAAGTGTGTTTGCCAGAGAGCTAGTAGAGGCTTTTTGTTTCTCCGGTACAGCTGACAGCTGAAATCTGCTGACTATTCTGGCGGATGAAGTGTTCAGCCTGTTACATTCCATTAGTTTCAACTCTCTCTCTGATCTGCGATCAGTTCCTCAACTGAGCCCAGGGACTGAAACAGAACATCTCTCTCTCAAGAGTGTTGTGATTGAGTTAACAGCATAGGAAGGTTGTTAGTGGAATGTGAACACTTTTCCTGCTCTGATAAACTGACTCTTCGGTCAGAGCGTCCAGTGTGCCCTCTGAGCCCTCAGAATTTCCTAACAACTTGAGTGCACTCGCTCTGACACTGATTGTAAATAGTTATGAGTGTTGTATGTGCCTCCCTGTATTGTAAATAGTTAATGTGTGTTGTCACTATTATAATTGTAAATAAGTAAATGTATGTGTTGTAAATAAATATTTACCTAATTTATGTGCAATCGTTTCATTTCAGCTCAGTGTAGAGAAATGCACTGATACTAACAACCGCCTTACTACGCGCGTGCGTCTATGACGACACTGTTGACACCACATATCCGTGACACGCACGCCCCGCGACAATACTAGTAGTTTCGAGGGGCCTACCACCCCCCTGAAAGAAATCCTAGGGGAAACACTGATGTATGTATGTGTATTTGTGATTGATTGATTGATTGATTAATTTTTATTTGGAAATTACAAACATCATAAAAACAAATGACCATGACCAATTTGTACTCCTGAGGATATCACCTAAAAGCATGAATTAAAATACTTATTTCCAAGGTGGTCCTCGATGGAAGACATAAAAACATAGCACCTATAGCCTACTAGGAAGAACTAGAGTGTCAGTACCCCGTGTCTACTCTAGCCCTGGAATCTGATTTTCTGCCCTAAATGGATGCTGAGCCATTTGCTCTTCCCATAATTTAGCCTTTACCTTTGTTTTAAAATGCTTTTGGTTTGACTTTGCTTGGTAGGCAGAGGTAGTTCATTCCAGAGTACTACACCTGTGTAAAAAAAAAAAAAAGGAGGTTCTTGCTGCCGTACTCTTATCTTTAGAAACATTGAAAGACGTAATTCTAGCTCTGGTATTATGATTGTGAAGCTCTCTTACCATAACCACATGACCTTTCAAATATTCAGGGGCCTGTCGTTAACTATGTTATACATGTGGTTTAGCTTAAGTTCGTTTTACTCTTTTATCTACTGGTAATAGTCCTACTTCTTTTCTTTCTATCAATCCTATATGTGTCCTGAGAGGGGCATTTAGCATGTTCTGTGCAACCTGCAGTTTATTTTTGTGCATGCATTTCTGTTTGTATGCATGTGGATGTGTGTTGCATTTTGTACATGTGCATCTTGTGTGCGGCCATGCGCATGCACGCGTGTCTGGTGCTGCACGGTGGCAGACAGTTTGTGCTCCCAGGCGGATGCACTCCCAGACGGATGTGCTCCCACCTCCCAGATGGATACGCTCCCTCACTGCTAAAGACAAATCAATGAGTGGTAATACACTGCCCAGAGGGCTCCGGTGCTGCTGATCTGCCCTGAGCACTAAGCACACTGTACAGAAAACTCCTGCTCTTGGCTGCTGTTCAGCCTCTGCAAATGTCAGTGTTGCAAGAACAATTAAGGCTGTCACTGCCCGACTGAACACAAAGTGCCCTCGTTTGTGATCTGGGCCCCAGTCTCAGGCCGTAGCTATTGTCCTCTTCCCCCGACTTAGGCTCATTGACTCTAAACTATTGCCAAAAATCTGAGTGGCATTCACTAGTAAGTTTTAATTCATTATGATGCACGATGGACTTTAGCCACTAGCCTGGGACATGGCCTGACTGCCATTTCTATATCATTGTGTCCACTGCACACACTTCAAATGTGTGGGTTTAGTGAGAGAACATTTCTGTGTCGTAGTACTAGACAGGTGCTAGTAAAAAATTTGATTGATTGATTGATTGATTGATTGATTGATTGATTGAAAAGTTTATTAACAGATTGCAGAATGGGTACAGTACAGTACAGCTCAATACATACAATTGTTAAGGGGATGCAGACCAGAGAAAGACTTTCGTCTTGTTTACATCAGGGTCCCCCATTTTCAATTCATCATGTACTTATTAGTACATTTTACTATTTAGTATTGGGGAAATTCTGCAACACCAATATCAGAAATCTAATACCAGCATCAGTATTGGTGCTTCCCTACCTAAGTGACACTTCCTCTTAAGCCAAACCTAGGCTGGCACTGAACCAGACCTTACAGGTCTAAAACAGGCTTCAGGTTTGCCCCATTGCAGCTGCATTTCTCAGGGCCCTAGAGAATTGCATCACCATCATTCCTCTCTACTGCTCTGGGTGGAACCAGCCAGCATGCAGCCCAAGGTCTTCCCGGTGGAGTGGACAGAGACAACACAACAGAATAATATACATCTGGCTTTCTCCTGCAACCCGCTCTGTGTCAACAGTTTACTCTCTCTCTCCCCAACACTAACAAACAGTCTCAACCACCCAGTCCCTCTGCTGTGATGAGAGCAGGCGGGCAACTCACAAGAGCTGAAGGAAATGTGGCATTTGGCCGTGGTCCTTCTTCCCCTGCTTGTTACAGATTGATTGATTAATTGATTGATTGAAAACTTTATTAACAGATTGCAGAATGGGTACAGTACAGGGGCACTGTACAACTGTACAGGGCTGCTTTTGGGGTGAAAGAGGCACTAACACTGACACACCAGAAGGAAACACTGGTGATGACAAACCACAGCCGAGCGACACACAGCACACAATACTCCCATATTTAGAGTTTCTGAGTAAAAGACAGAACTGTACAACTTGACTTCCTCTTGTACTGTCTATCTGTATGTCATGTATGTCATGTTATGATGAATTGAAAATGGGGGACCCTGATGTAAACAAGACGAAAGTCTTTCTCTGGTCTGCATCCCCTTAACAATTGTATGTATTGAGCTGTACTGTACTGTACCCATTCTGCAATCTGTTAATAAACTTTTCAATCAATCAAACTCTGCAAGAGTTCCTCTTTCTCTCTCTGTGCTCAGATGTGAAAGAGAGAGAGAGAGAGAGAGAGAGAGAGAGAGAGAGAGAGAGAGAGAGAGAGAGAGAGAGAGGAGAGAGAGAGAGAGAGAGAGAGAGAGAGAGAGAGAGAGAGAGAGACCACGGCCACCTGTGCCCTACGTCTTGTAGAAGGCACAACACTAAGCTCTGAGTCGGACTGCTCCACTCCAGACAGTAGATGAGTGATGCCCATCTGTGGATGGTGCCAATCGGCCTACGGTCTTACAGTCTTTATCTACCATTGTTTGCAAAGTAACACACGTCTAATGATGTAGGCTACACACTTAAAATACATAATGTGATAAGGACACACTAACTTGCTATATGCACAATTAAATGTATCTTATATTTGTTCCCCCTTACCGAAGTGGAGCCTGAAGAGGTTGCTATGTACACTTTGATCACCATGGTTAAAATCCGTGATGTTGACGATGATGGTATCTTGTAAACTGCAGTTGTCCTGCTCCTCCTTTGAAGCACACTTCACTTCAACACGCGAAAAAACTTCTTGACTAAACCCCCGGTTTGTTGTAGCCTATATGCAGCGCAGACTGTCTGCGCACACGCTCCTATTCCGAACAGTGGATGAACATCACATTCCTCCTCCTCTCTCTCTCTACTCCAACCCCGCCCCTTCTCTTCTGCTCTCTCTCTCTCTCTCTCTCTCTCTCTCTCTCTCTCTCTCTCTCTCTCTCTCTCTCTCTCTCTCTCTCTCTCTCTCTCTCTCTCTCATTGGCATGGTAAGATGCATCGTATATTACCAAAGCAGCATATATATATTTACAACAACATGGTAATTAAAACATGTAGTAAAAAATATATATATATTTATATAAAACCTTATAACTATTTAGAACAACAAACAAACAGGCGAGCAAACAATGATTTTCTCTTTTCTCTCTGCCCAACAGAACGATTTGATTGGCAGTAATACAGCCTAGTGGTCGTTGAACAGACTTGTTATGTGGACTACACTGCCGACATTATTTTGTTTGCATTAATAGGCTACAATGCCCCTAGCTGTGCCCCAAATAAATCGCCCTGTAACATATATAACTGTTGCACCTCTTTTAGCAATATCACATCATATACGGTCGATTTTGCAGGGGGTGACAACTAGTCAACAAAGAAATGGTACTGCTGTGATTTCCAGTAGCTGTGTGCTTTGTGTCCAGAGCCCTGCTGCCACTAGACGCGGATTATCCTCTGGGCTTTGTCGCCATCTAGAGGCGTCTGGCGAGGGTGACGCAAATGCTTTTCTTCAAATGAATTTAGGAAAGCCCGGCTGACAAACAAAAAAATGTGTCGGGAGAGGAATGGGCGCCATATTGGACTCAAGCACGAAGTGACATTATCGTGCATTTCCCCTGGTTGCTGCCGCAAATAATGGTCGTCATTCAAAACGAACCAAATGCGGCCGAGGATGCGTGAATTAAACGAACAGTGTCGTCTTGACTTGTGGCTTTATGCAAAGGAGCACACACACGTGAAAAAAACATGCGGCCCTTTTTGAGAATAATTAAATACACATGGATCAACGTTATTGTGATCCTTTCGTTCTTTTTCAGGCGTCCTCCTCTCATCCATCTCTGAAAGAACAGAAGCCATTCGCGCATATATATATACTTTTATATATATATATATTTATATATATATACCCACAAGAACATCACCGGCTCCGAAAAATTCCAAGTGTTCTGCAGCTTCGAATGGCGCCGTGTGATTGGTCCGGGCCCACATCAATCATGTGTTTAGCCGCACCCCTCCCCCCATTCAACCACTCGCCTCTCTGTTCCTGTGTGTTTACTACACTGCCGAGGATAACGGAGACACTCGTCTTCACATGCACTGAACCCACGGAAGAAAAACAGTTTTTAGTTGTATTTGTAAGCGAATCTCCCAAGATATCACCATGCCCAAGAGAAAGGTATGTATTCCGAAAAATAATCAAAATAGTTCGGTTGTAATATACGCTATTAATACCATGCAAATGAATATGAAGACATACCCCTTAGACATTACTTAATTATAACCTAATTTTTAAGGTATCTACGTTGCTGTAAAATTTTGCCTATTTTCTATATATAATCTAAATTTTTGTTGTGTTAGAATGGATATTTTCCTGCTCGTGTACACGCTATAAATCCTGTTTTCCCCTTAGCAGCGGCTGTCCTTTGGGGGAGTCAGAAGTCTCTCTCGGTCTCCATGCAGTTAAAGCACAACCAGCAGCCATGCTTTGCACTGCAGCTCTCGTCTATACCTTCCTCACCGACCCTACCGAGAACAAACGGTTCGGTTATCGCCAATTGTCCCTAAAACCGCCCGAAAGTGCCACTAGAAATAGCATCAGTGCCCCTACTTTACATTTTGACCGCAAAAATTGACATTCACCGTCACAATTCGATAAAATAAAAAGAATCCGTCTTTGTTCGTTGTCCCAAATGGCTGCGGTGGCGTCTCTCTACCGCCTGATGGCGCCACTGGGTCTTTGGCCCGTCCCTCCCCCTTCTGAATAACCTCCCGCGCCAGCTTTCAAATCTGAGCTCCATGAATTCAATGAGAGAAAGGGAAGGAGGAGTACAAGAAAGGAGCAGAGTCTAGACCCCCAAAATGTGGGATAATGACACTACACTGTTGTGATCTAATAGCCCCTTTCTGAAATAACTCAATATTGCAACATTTAATGGGGCATAGTCCTTTAAAACTATGTGGTTTGAAAATAAAATAGAATTTTCACTTGATATGAGAAAGTTTTCTCAACTGTCTCGTAAGTGTTCAGAATATGTGACTGGAGCATTTAGAGACCATTT
Source organism: Notolepis coatsorum (assembly GCF_963971535.1). Classification (NCBI taxonomy): domain Eukaryota; kingdom Metazoa; phylum Chordata; class Actinopteri; order Aulopiformes; family Paralepididae; genus Notolepis; species Notolepis coatsorum. Next base: position 72,077,414 of record NC_140180.1, on the reverse strand, counting down.
GTTGTTACTACAAAGACCAATAATACTGCAAATGTGACTGGTTATCCTTTCCTTTGACTAAAACTTCTGTTTTTCTGTATTTCATCACCAGGTAAACAATGATGGGGATGTCAAGGAGGAGGTGAGCGGATTGATGTCACACAGCACTTTAAGACCTGATATAATCACATTTGAATGAATATAAATGAAATATTTAGTGTTTTTTTTAACAATATACTGCTTTTATAGTGCTTCTAATGCGAAGTGTGAGGGTTGATGTCCCGTCTTAAATAGAAGCCCTGTATTAAAGAAGTTCCTTCTCTTTCAGCCCCAGAGGAGATCCGCCCGGTTATCAGCGGTAAGGCACATCTACAAACACGCATACTGACTGCTACATGTTTACATGCACACATTCCGTTAATAAACATGCAGTAGATGGTAATAAACCTTCAAAGAAGTTAAAAATGCATGTATCTAATAAGTTGATTGTTAAGTGACGATAAACAACCCCTGAGCAAATACATAATTAGTTTAAAACATGAATACAAAAATAAAACACTTTCCACATAGTATTAATTAATTCCAATTAAGACCCCTGTAAGACATGTCACTTTTACCTACCGTACTTGAGAGTTTGCATATTTCATTTTAAAACTAGTAGAGTTCCGGCCTGTCATAAATAGGACAAAATAACCTCACTGTTGCATAATATATCGTGTACAAATCAGATCGTAGCTGCTCTAAATAGTCGTGAAAATAAGCCAATCTATCTACTACCGATGTCAATACCTTACCAATTAAGTGAGATAATAAAGAGATTGCGATTTATTTATAGCCAAGTCCTGAAATGTCCCCCCGAAACTTTATACTGCAGTTGGTATCCAATCGTCACCCTTTTATAAAACAGTTTCACTTTATCTGTCCATGTTGAGAATTTGTTAAGTTAAAAAAGAAAAAAAAAGTTGCAAAATGACATTAAAAGCGCAGTTGAGGCTCTTGTTCATATTCCTCTTGTCTTCACAGAAACCAACCCCATCCTCGGCGGAACCAAAGGTGAAGAAGGCAGCAAAGGTAAGAGACGAACAGAACACAGAAAGAGTCCTATAAACCCTCGCCCTCCACTGCTAACAAAAACACAACAGGTAGCGTTGGTACTTTTAGCGTTTTAACCGTCCTCTCCCTCCCTGTGACCCTTGCAGAAAGAGAAGGTCGTGAACGACAAGAAGGAGGACAAGAAGACCAAGAAGGCAAAGGAGAATGCAGAGGCGGAGGCCAGTGAGGAAAACCACTCTGAGAATGGAGACGCCAAGACCAACGAGGTAACGTCACACGAGACGGGTCCCACTTTCAACACGTAGGGAACATGCCCGTTTACACTCGCCGGAAGTAGAATTGTGCGATTGAGCGGTAAAACGAGACGTTATTTGTAAATGTGGTCAGTTTGTGTGTCTTGTTTGGTGACCTCGGCCTGTCCTCTTCTTCCTCTCTCTGTCCCGCAGGATGAGGCAGCTCCAGAGGAGGCCAAGGAGGAGGCCAAACCAGAGTAGCAACACTGCCCACCTCTTCCTCAGTCCTCGCCCCTCCACCCAAACCCCCAGCCAGCCAGCCCCCCACCCCGACCCCCCCCCCCCCCCCCCCTCTAAAGTCTCTCACATGGTTTCCCTCCAAGGCGTATTGTTAACAGAGGAATATTTTTATCAATGATTTTATAAGTATCCGTACAGATTTTTAGCACAAAAAGCAAAGCTGAATATGGAGCGCCTTGCAGATTTGCAGTGGTCATATCAAGTGTCTGCAAGCAAGATGAACACACTAAAATCTTTTTTAAATGGCATTTCATGATTGTTTGGTGTAGAAAGTGTGTCCCTGCCGGATTGGCTATGTCGTGAGTTGTGTATTCCTGTGTTTCCCCCCCAACCCGCTCCCAAAGCCTTCTCTCTTCCTCTCCACAGGTTCAACCCGATCCCCTCCTCCCTCCCCTTACGGTTTCGACCTTTATCCATGTTTTATTAACAGTTCAACCATGTAAATGGGTGACTCTTTTAGACCTCTTAAATGTGCAGTGAGTTCCCTTTGCTTCTGTCTTCATGTTCCTGTATTTTCATTGAATTGTGTTTTAAAAAAGCGTGTTGTCCCACAAGAAAGAGGAAGACGAACATATGAAACATTCCGGGAACAGCGGCGCCTCCTAGACCTGTCTCCTAGACGACCCTGCGTGTAAAAATGAACAAAAACGGAAAAAAACAGCTCCTGCTCCATCAACGCTGTCCCTGTCAGCTTTTCTAAACACTCTGTGTTTTTTTTAGACTATAAATTTGGAACCTCCTCTGACAAAATGCAGGTGTCCGGTCCCTCTCTTATGTTCTGGAATTCTCTTAATAAAAAGAAGTCCTGGGAATTTTCCTCGAACTCTGCGTCTCTTGTCTTTCTTTTGTAGAATTCGCAGCACAATGGAAGTTCCTCAAAGATGGCGTGTTAGAAGTATTTCACTGAAGGTCAGACTAATGCCTCTGAACATAACACTATGACTACAAAGGCATAGATACTGTAAGCCTTACTCCAACCCATAGGCAGTCTTTTGAATTTAATTGTTTGTGTTAAGCTTCATATTAACAATGTTAATAGTATTGCATAACCAGATAACTTCAATGTCTAGTCTTACCAACCCTAAAGTTGTGTACAGGTTGGACGGGTACTAGATGTGGAAATGGCTGTGTAGTCCTAGAGAAGGCTGACAGTTGTGCTAAGATCACATGCCCATGGTTAAGAAAATGTATTTGCAAGATCTTAGATCTGTAATAGACCAAAGCTAATCCTGTCCTGTAATACGTCAATTAAGGCTCACTAAGGACATAATCAGATCATCCCTGTGTTGCTGTGTATTCTCTTACTGTAAAAGTAGCCATAAATGTGTTTGTCTAGAATCAATCTAACACCCCCTTCTAGTCAAGATCTTTGTTATTGTTCCTTTCTTGCCACAATGGAAGTTGATTGACCCTCCAAACATCTGTCAACATTTGCTAGCGGTATGTCACACGGTTTCCCCATATCTTCCATTTGCTTTACACTGTATGGTGTGTGTATTTTGCCGACTTTATAATACGGTCATCTTTGTAAAATTCCTTTTATAACAGCTAAAAAAAGAACATGGGTCGTGTTTTATTTTTCCAATCGTCGGCTGCTGTAACACAAATGTACCCATTTATATGGTCTGCCCCTTTACCACACACCCGAGGAACATTGCTGGATAAAGCTCTCGAACCACTGGGCCCTGCCTGCCTTTGATGTCTCCGTCTGCTCGTCTTGGGGACGGACACCGCAAGGAGTGAGTGTACATCATCCTACAGAGAGGATGACATGACATTGCATGGCCTCCCTGTTCAGTGGAGGCCTGTGCCCATTGGAGGGCTTGGGCAGTGCCAGAGCAAGGCCTCATGGGAGTCCCGTCCTGCCCGAATCTCTGGCGCTGTGCAGTGTGCACTAGGGGTGTAACGGTACTCAAAAACCACGGTACGGTACGTACCTCGGTTTTGAAGTCAAGGTTCGGTACAGGTTTTCGGTACAGTGGGGGAAAGTTTGGCTTTCCATGTTCCACTCAGGGGTGATGTAGTGTGCAGTAACTAATTGTACTTGTATTCTATATTGAAATTAATAATCGACTTGTAAAAAAATTATAATAATTATATTAGATTGTGAAAAAAAACAGCCCCCGGTGGGCGGTCGTTAGTGGTTAACATACCATTGTATTCGTTCGGTACACGACAGCACGTTCGGTAAGGTATGGTACACACTGAAACTTGTTCGGTTCGGTACGGATACATGTACCTTTACACCCCTACTGTGCACACACGCACATAAGGACTAGTAGGAATTGAAGCGTGAGCACCGTGACCCACTTTTACCACAGACAACACACGCACTCAAATAACACTGGTTTAGTGGCCAAGACTGAGGGATGTGCTCTCTATAGAGACATAATCCCAAATCTCAACATAGTTTTTGATTATGCTCAATGTAAGGTGTAGGAGCTCAGCAGTGTTTATATATTAATAATAGTGTGTTGGTCTGCGTGCACAAGCAGATGCACACAAATACATGAGGCAAACAACCTTTGAATGGGTTACATCTACAAGCTTTGTATTTGTGCATTTGCCTCCAGCAATGGATGTGCTATCTTACATTGTGCATCTGTGATTGTGAACACACTTGTGTAGTGTGTGTGTGTGTCTGCATACGTGTATCTGTAGTGTAGACCCATGTACTGCAGCTCACTGCAGTCTTTTTTGACCACAGACAACAACGTGGGCTGTGAACCTAAAAGAAGGTTTCTGTCACTGTAGTGAAAATGATTTAACACTGGTCTTTGTGAACTGAGTGAAGCCTATCCATGGGAGAGTTTAGTCTGAATAGATTCATGACATGTCCTTGCAAAAAGCCTATGATCTCTCTCATAAACCAACCAGAATGTTCGATTAGCCATGTATCACAACGTATACATTTGTCTGAGCGTGTGATGAACGCTTGTATTGAAATAGGCGGCCGGCGGGTCTGGATTTTGCTTTGCTGTCGCGGGCCATCTGCCCTGCATTGTCATGGCTGATCCATGGGATCCATTTTGTCGAGATTGTATTTTGTGGAGAGTGTTGTTGCCGCACACGGCCACTAGGTGACAGTCTTGTCCCGTGTTTGCTCGCAGTGCCCCTCTGTGGCTCTTGCCTTTGTTCTTCTCCGCTCTCCGGGTGGCGTCCAACCTCACATCTTCCTTTCTGCTGTAGTACAAAATACAAATATTGTTTAAATTCTCTGCTGCACGTTAGGTTGCCATCAGTAAATAACAACAGGCATATAAAAGCAACACCACCTACAGCAAGACCGACGGCTTCTCAGTCAGTGGGTGACAATATTGTCACAAGGAAAGATGAAATTACCTACCTGGGTTCCATCCTATAGAGGCTAATCTTTCCTGTGACAAAATGGCATCCAATGTAATAAAAAAAGTCAACCAACAAACTCGATTCTTGTACCGGATCTCCTCTCTGGTAAACAAGAATACCCTGAAGACTCTGGCAGGAGCACTCATTCAAGGGTACTACGACTATGCTTGCACCTCGTGGTACCAAAGCACCTCAAAGGCACTAAAAACAAAATTACAAACATCTCAAAACAAACTGGTCAGACTACTGCTTGACCTGACTCCTAGAACCCACCTCACCCCTGCCCACTTTGACAACCTAGGATGGCTTATAGACGACAGAGTACAGCAACTTGCAATGGGCATGGTCTACAAGAACAAGCTGACTCTAGAGCTATGTGGCAGGGGCTCAAAACGATGACAGACTACAAAGGCGCCTCCCTCAAACTGAACAGTGACATCTCCTTAGCAAACGACCTCAATACCTTCTATGCGAGGTTTGATGCTGGTAATAACAACACCAGCTCACAAGCCTCGGCAATGGGGGGGGGGGGGTCGGCTGCTGATGGAGGCGCAGTGTTCAGGGTAACAGAGCATGAGGTGAGGCGGACCTTTAAAAAAGTGAATATCAGGAAGGCAGCAGGTCCGGACGGCATCCCCGGCCGCGTCCTAAAAGTCTGTGCCGACCAACTGGCCCCAGTATTCACTGACATATTTAACCTGTCCTTAGAACAGGCTGTCATCCCCACCTGCCTGAAGAAGTCCACTATTATCCCTGTACCCAAAAAATCCAAGCCTGCTTGCCTCAACGACTACCGCCCTGTAGCTCTCACCTCCATAGCCATGAAGTGCTTTGAGAAGCTAGTAAAGGGCTACATCTGCTCCTCCCTCCCCATCAACATGGACCCCCTGCAATTTGCATACCGCCCCAACAGGTCCACGGAGGACGCCATATCCCATGTGCTGCACACAGCAGCATCACACCTGGACAAGAGGCAGGGGAACTATGTGAGAATGCTATTCATCGACTACAGCTCGGCATTCAATACCATAGTCCCCTCCATACTCATAGCCAAGCTCAGGGACCTGGGCTTGGGCTATGACCTCTGCCAGTGGGTCTTGGACTTCCTGACTGGCAGACCCCAGGTGGTGAGAGCAGGCAACTGCACCTCCTCATCCATCACCCTCAACATAGGGGCCCCCCAGGGCTGTGTTCTGAGTCCCCTCCTCTACTCCCTGTACACACACGACTGTGTGGCTCAGCGGAGTAGCAATACAATCGTCAAATTTGCTGACGACACAGTGGTGGTGGGCCTGATCTCTGCCAACGACGAGAGGGCCTACCTGGAAGAGGTCAAGGTCCTGGCGGGATGGTGCCAGGAAAACAGCCTCTCCCTGAACGTCAGCAAAACAAAGGAGATGATTGTGGACTTCAGGAGGTCGGGGGTCAAGGACTACAGCCCCCTCAGCATCGACGGGGCACCGGTTGAGAGAGTCAACAGCTTCAAGTACCTCGGAGCCCACATATCCGAGGACTTGAAATGGACCATACACATTAACAGTGTGGTGAAGAAGGCACGACAACGCCTCTACTTCCTCAGGCGCCTAAGGAAGTTCCAAGTCAGCCAGAAGATCCTTAAGAACTTCTACTCATGTACAATAGAGAGCATCTTGACCGGCAACATCACCTCCTGGTTTGGGAATAGCACTGCAAAAGACCAAAGCAGACTACAAAGAGTGACACGTTCAGCCGAACGCACAATTGGAGGGGGGCTCCCCACCCTCCAGAACATTTACTACAAGCGTTGCAAGGGGAAGGCTAAGAGAATTATTAAGGACTCGAGCCACCCGAACAACTGCCTCTTTGAACTGCTGCCGTCAGGCAAGCGATACAGGAGTCTCAAGGCGAGCACAGAAAGACTCAGAAGTAGCTTCTATCCCCAGGCCATCAGGCTGCTAAACGAACAATGAATGAACACTACACAACAACAACCACCAAACACACATAGCACACACATCCACACGCACACACTCACTTTAAACAAACACACTGTAGCACCCACTACACACACTTTATAGCACACACC
>NC_140180.1:72062413-72070236 GCF_963971535.1 Notolepis coatsorum | reverse complement strand
AGGATAATTGAGGAGAATTGAGGAGAGTTGAGGAGACGGGAGAAGAGGAGAGAGGAGGATAAGAGAGGAGAGAATAATTGAGGAGATAGGAGACTAGGAGAGGGAGAGAGAGAGGAGGGGAGCTGGTTGCAGATGGGGATCTATCCTTTCCATCACGCAGACAAGAGATGGAAATGAGTGGGCGTTTGTGACGTCAATCAGTGTACACATGAACACACACGCGCACAGACACACAAACAACACACACGCATGCGCACACACACACACACATTATACACATTATACACACACACACACACACACACACACACACGCATGCATGCATACATAGACACACTCACATATTCCCCTCCTCTTCCAGCCCCATGCTGATACACGCTCCACTGCTGGCAGCCACAGCACCATGGATCACACATATAAACCTCAGTACAGATAAACACTCTCTCTCTCCTCTCTCTCTCTCTCTCTCTCTCTCTCTCTCTCTCTCTCTCTCTCTTCTCTCATCTCTCTCTCTCTCTCTCTCTCTCTCTCTCTCTCTCTCTCTCTCTCTCTCTCTTTCTCTCTCAGAGTCACTCAGAGTCAGGCAAGAGCATAGATACCAATTTCCTCTCTGTGGGTTCAGTAGAAAACTATCTGGCTGCAGCAAGCAAGCATAGCTTAGCACGAATGAATGGAAGACCAAAAACACCCCTCTCTGAGTTTTAAGCAAGGCTAGAGGTCTGTATCCGCTTCCATTCATTTGTGCTAAGCTAGGCTAGCTTGCAGCTGGATAGTTTTCTACTGAACAAGCAGAGAGGAAATTGCTATCTATCATCTTATCTGACTCTGGAGAAGATGCTATGCTCATTTCCCATAATATTGTTATGTTCCTTTAAAATAAATAAAAGGTAACACACATAAAAAGGTAATAATACATTTAAATAAAGTAATAATGTAAAATAAGCGGTTTCTATGCGGGCGGCTGGGAAGGAGGTTTTATCTCTACCGAGTGCCAGTGCACTAGGTTAGACTCGACGGCTCACGTGCATCTCCGGGGGGAGATGACGGAGTAGATCAAAACATTGGCGGAGGGGTCTCACGCCATGAGGTGGGCCACCAGGAGCAGTGCATTCGCGTACTGACCGTCTTGGTGGCACCCTCTGTGATGTTTTGGATCGACACGCGTACCTACCCCACTCTTAGGACTGGGGATGGTGGCGTGACTAGGACGCAGGACTGGTTCTGGTCGCCCCGGACCAGGTCAGTTAACCCGTTGTCCGCCGGGGCGCAGATCTGCTGTTCTGGTACCCCGAAGGACTTTGTGCTTTTCCGGGGGGAAATACCGGGTCGGGCCGGGCGTCGCAGGGATTGATGTTGTGGATGTGTGTGTCATATGTATGCCACCACGGGTTGCCCTTAACAGTGACGTGCTTGGTCCATACTGTGTTGTACCTTGCGCTGTGTTAAGGGGCTTGGTCCCTCTCCATTTGTTTCACCCCTCCCTCCCTGCTAGGACGGGGCTGGGAGGGGGCTGTCGGGGAGGTTGTTGTCAACTCCTCTAGGCATCCCTGTGTAGGTCCCGGTCCGTCGGGCCCAGGTCCGAACTCGTTCTTGACGACCTGTTGGCCTGGGTTAACCCTTTGAAAACTGAAACACTTGTGCTGCTTGTATAGCCTGTGTATACATGCAGTTATGTTTCTGAGTTTTCTTTGTGGGTTGAGGGAACAACCGCCTCCTGTTAAACCAAACATAGGGGGGTGGTTGGTTCTCCGGTGTGTTGGTAGCAGAGTCGACTCTCGGGTTGAGGCCGGGCTTGACCCCGTCTGCCCGAGAGTATGCCCCCGCATCTTTCATGACATCTGCCAATTGTGTCAGCCTCTTCTTTGGACCTCGACCCCGCTGGATTGGGGGGTCGGGTTTGTGGAGGTTATGACATGATGCACAGCATACCGAACACCCCTTCCGCTGGGATACTGTTCTCACAGTAGACCCTTTAGCTGCTTGTCTAGTCCGCAGTGCTCCAGGTACAGGTCGAGTTCTGCTCTTGGGGCCTGTTGCCTGGATTGAGGGATCAACCTCCTTGGGGGTTGTCTCCCCGGCACGCCGACTGGCCCGCAGTGTTGTGGGGGGGTAGCCTCTTGAAGAGTGCTTCAGAGCGGCGTGCCAAGGGGGGAAGGGCCTGCTCTTGATTTGGGCCCTGTCCGATACGCTGGCGATGTGGGGGGTGATGTCACCAGTGACCGTCAGGTGGGGTCCCGATGCTGCAGCCTCGCTGGCCTCACCAGGCCCCTTTTTTCAGGGGGTCCTAGCCCTCAGGTTGTCCTAGGGCTGGGACCTCCTCCGCGCTCGGCTGCTGCAGCCTTGCCACAGGGTTGGGTTCTTGACCTTCGACCCTGTGATGTTGGGGGCTGTGACAGGGGTGTTTTGCTTCCCGTCCGTTCCCTGGTGGCATGTGGGATGCGCGCCTGAGTGGTCACGGGTCCTTCTGAACGAAGGTAAGTCCCACGGTCTGCTCACCCTGTGCGTTTGAGGTTCTAAACCCCTCTTCGCACCGTCGGATCCGATTCCCTCCCGTCCTCCACTAGGGAGGACTGGGGGGCTCGGGTCCTCCCCAGTTCTGATGGTTGTAGGGGGCCTCAGTGGGTACATCTGTCGAGCTTTTCGCTCTGCTCAGCTCCTGTGTTCCAATAGAGCAGATCGTAAAGCTATACGATCTATAACGTAAGGTTATCCTATAACCCTAGTTATATGAGTATAGCGAGCGCTCTGCTCTGACTCACTGAGGACCCCGTGGTCTTTGCCTTCGGTGGTGAAAGACTTGGGAAGGAGCTGATTGTGTGGCCACGACCCCGCTTATATAGGAGCGGATGTGGGTGTGGCCAGGCGGAGGTGAATAGGGGTGTGTACATGTGAACGTTTTTTTTAGTATTAGAATTGATTAAAGGGATAGTTCCAATAGAGCAGAGCGCTCACTATACTCATATAACTAGGGTTATAGGATAACCTTACGTTACATGGCTTTGTGTCCCATGGTAACCCTGAGAGTGCCTGGGGCTACCCTTTTGTTTATGTATAGATTTAGGATTGGGGCTTTAATAAAAAATTAAATACATACAGTATTTCCTGACAACATATCCAATATTTGAAGGTAGCCCATGTCTGTATCTGCAAACATGTCTGCAAATCTGGAAGGTTCCACTTATCATCTTTAAAAAAAAAAAAAATTATTATCTTTATCATTTTTACAGCTTTTACTGGTCACGCAGGACCGACAGAGGAGAGGGCGAACGGGAGGAGATGTGGGGAAGACATGCGACAAATATCGCCGGGAGCGGGGAGCGAACCCGGGACGGCCGCGTAGGTGCGCGAGGCACTATGGTATGCGCCACGAGGGCGCCCCCCACTTATCATCTTTATATAGAAAATTGAAAAAAACTACTTCAAGTGTATGTAGTTTGCACACTGAACCATGCTGTCTCTAATTTCCAGACAGAAATTCTGTCATCATCTCTTGTCATTGCAAGAGTCACAATCTTTCAGCATGCAAGTTGTTGAAATAGTCCATTTATTGTTCATTCACTAATAGATAACCTCGGCTCTGATGGACACATAGATTCATTTATGCATATGTTTTAGGATTGTAGTGATGTGGCGGTCTTTTGGAATCAGATGTCCTCCACTTTGTCAATTGTGTTTAATACCATGTTCACCCATGTTTGTTGTTGTTTAGCAGGCGTGACCGCAGCTAAGAAGATGCTGGCCCTCCAGAGAATGTTGTGTGTTTTTGTTGTTTTGCTACCAGAGACTGTGTGAACGACTGTGTGGCATTGACCTTGATTTGCCATTATGAGAGGCATGAGAAGCTGGACTATGTAATTGGACTAATTAGGGGGAGGTTGCAGGCGGTATATTTTGTGTGGGATTGGTTGGAAGACGATGACATCATGGGCCTAAGCTTGGAGATAAAACCAGGAAGGAGATATGGAATGGCAGACTGGTTCCAACAAGTCTCATGCTACACGATGTGTCTTCTCTTCACATCATCTGCGATGGTTCTTCAAGACTCTACAACATCAACCCAGCCTTCTCCAACCCAACCAATACAGAGCTAAACCGGCTCAATGCCGCGGCTTGCGAATCACCCTTGTGGGCTAGCTGTGGCTGTCTCGCCTTCTGGGCTATTTAATTTTTTTATTTTTATGTACAGTATATATATATATATATTACATAAAATACATTATGAAATGGACATTACAAAGATATCACAAAAGGCTTCTGCAAATACTCAGCTATTTCTGTTAGGAAGCACCATGTTAAATTTGGTGGCAGTATCAAGTTAAAGGTGCTATAAATAGCATTTTCATGTAGAGTAATCTTTTTAGTTTTTTTGTTGTTTTTCTTTTTAAATAATACTTCCATATAGCTTTTAGAATGGTGGGGAATAAAAGTATTGCTTTCCCCCCAAAATAATTATTGATTCATGAATTTATGATTTAAATAATGTTTGCGGGTCCAAAAGGAATGTTGTTGTTTACATGTTACATTACATTACTGTACATTACATGTTGTGGGGCATTTATCCCCTCCCTAATTCCCATTTCCTGATACCTGATTTGAGAAATTACATGCTGGTGCTCTAGTGTGACATCTAGTGGCTGAATGTTATCCATAGCACCTTTAAGGTGAGAAAAGTCTTGTGTAAAAGGAACATGTCATTTTGAGAAAATGGCAGTTCATTATGATATTTATAGTTGCCTTTGATGATTGCTTCATATATTTTACTGCAATAGTTATTTTCAACTGGGGTGCCAGTTTCAACTTGAATATAAAACACTATCCCTCCAAAAACATTATTCATTCTATGGTGAATAGAAAAGATAGATAACATTCAGCCACTAGATGTCGCACTAGAGCACCAGCATGTCAGTTATCCAATCAGGTGCATTCCACGTGGGGGAAATGGGGGAGGGAGGGGATACATGCCTGAAACATGTAAACAACAACATTCGTTTTGGACCCGCAAAACATTTTTAAAATGATACATTCATTCATCAATAATTTTTTGGGGGAAAAGCAAAACTTTTATTTGGCAACTTGGTAAATGGTAAATGGCTGCTTTTTTATATAGCGCTTTTATCCAAAGCGCTTTACAATTTGTTACTGACATTTTACCCATTCACTCACACATTCACTCACAGATTCACACACAGACGGTGGAGGCAACCATGCAAGGGGCCAACCTGCTCATCGGGAGCAATTAGGGGTTAAGTGTCTTGCTCAAGGACACATCGACACGCTGCCCGGGAGGAGCAGGAATCGAACCAGGACCTCCGGATTGCCAGACGACTGCTCTACCTCCCGAGCCACCTTTCTAAAAGCTTTGTGGATGTCTTTTTTTTTAATGATTACTCTACATAAAATGTTACCTATAGAACCTTTAAGCAATCGCTGAAAATAACAAAATAACTAACTTCTTCAACTAAGTTCCTCATGGAACGGTCATGACAGTGATTTTACATGACTAAGACTCTCAGGGCTCGCCTATTCAGGCTTTATTTTTAGGTCGGTAATTCCGGCTCCACCACGTGGTAATTTTCTTTGCTACTTTTGCCACCTCGCCCTTAAGAAATCATCCATCCCTGTCAGAGTGCCGTGACGACATGCCGCGCCTCTATCTGGAGAAATGAAAAACTATTTTTGAAACAGCTCCTCGGCTGAACGAAACTGAATTAATGGAGAAAATAAGCGTGCATTCATTCAAGCAAGAGTGGTGGTGGGGGGTGGGGGCAGATTAGAGCTGAGAATGCTCGCCTTTCTAATTGCTGTATTTTTTGGTTTCTCGTCAATGTTTTGCTGTACCGTCAGTTGTGAGAGGGCTGAGTCATACCAGCCATGGAGCTGAGTGGATGGGTGGCGTTGAAGGGGTTGAAGATGAGGGGTGGGGCAGTTAGAGGGTGAGGGGCACATGTCTGTGTGTGTGCGTGTGCATGTGTGTGTGGTGTGTGTGTGTGTGTGTGTGTGTGTGTGTGTGTGTGTGCGTGCGTGCGTGCGTGCGTGCGTGCGTGCGTGCGTGCGTGCGTGTGTGCGTGTCTGTGTGTGTGTGTGTGTGTGTGCGTGCGTGCGTGCGTGCGTGCGTGCGTGCGTGCGTGCGTGTGTGCGTGTCTGTGTGTGTGTGTGTGTGTGTGTGTGTGTGTGGGGTTATAGTTAGGTTACTTTCAGGTGTGTACGTGCTCACGTATGAGAACAGCATTTTGAGAACTGAACATTGTAACTAAGACGTCACCCCATGGCTACTGGCCATTTAAAGCACCTGCATCGTTGAATTTCTAAGGTAGAATTCTGAGATAACGTTCCAATTAAACCCTGAAAGAGCTATAGGGTGTATGGGGAACGGAAAGGACAACAGAGGAGCTTATAGAAAGACAAACGGATTTGTTCTCATATCTTTATTGTAATTTCTATTACCCCTCCTCCTCTGTACTGCTATGACCTCTGATAGATCTTATCTCATCATTATCTTATTTTATCATTATCCTATCTTATCTTGTCTTATCTTATCTTAGCATATCATTATCCTATCTTATCTTGTCTTATCTTATCTTATCTTAGCATATCATTATCCTATCTTATCTTGTCTTATCTTATCTTATCTTAGCATATCATTATCCTATCTTATCTTGTCTTATCTTATCTTAGCATATCATTATCCTATCTTATCTTGTCTTATCTTATCTTATCTTATCTTAGCATATCATTATCCTATCTTATCTTGTCTTGTCTTATCTTGTCTTATCTTATCTTTATCATGATTTTATCATTATCCTATCTTATATGTAATCTTATCTTTATCTGGATTATTCACACTCCTTCAGAGCAACAGGGTCCTTCAGCCTCTTCTTGCCTCCACAGTGTGGTTTAGATAGTTATATAGCCTATATACCACACACGCTATATCAGCTTTATTTGTTATTAATGATTTGATTGTTGCATACTGGATTTCTGCTGTCTAAAGCTGAATGAAAGATGATGTATTATACATACTGTTAACAATTCAACTTTTAATAGCCCTATCATGGCCAACTGTGTGCGTGTGCGTTCATGAAAGAGAGAGTGAGAGAGAGAGGGAGGGAGAGAGGGGGGAGAGAAACAGAGACGTGTGGGCGATTTTCTCCTGTTCTCTCGGTTGAGTTTGAAGAACAAAATGTTTGTGGGGCTGAAGGGGGGGGGGGGGGGGGGGGGGGGTGGACCGTTAAGAAAATTGATGTTTGTTTGTGTGTGTGTGTGTGTGTGTGTGCGTGTCCGCGCGCGTGTGTGTGTATGTAAGTGTGTGGCATGTGTCTGTGTGTGTGTGTGTGTGTATGTATGTGTGTGTGTGTGCGTGTGTGTGTGGCATGCGTCCGTGTGTGTGTGTGTGTGAGTGTGTGTGTGGTATGCGTCCGTGTGCGTGTGTATGTGTGTCCGCGGGCTCAGCCTCTGACATCACTGCTGCCGTCACTGCAGCCACCTCAGAGTGACGGACCACCTCCCCCACTCTCTCCATCAACCCCCGCCGCGCTCCTCCTCTCCCCCCGCTGGCGTCTCCCTCCCCCCGCGGCTCCTATCACACCCTCGTTCTGTCTTCTCCTTCATCTCTCCCTCTCTCTTCCTCTCACTGAAACACACCCATCCCTCCTTCATCCTCCATGTGTGTGTGGGTCTTCCCTCTGCCTTCTGTCATGTTCTCTCTCTTTCTCGTCTCTACACCTACCCCACTGTCTCTCTTGTCTCTATGGAAACCTGGAGTGGACAAGAGTGGCTCGGAGGTCTGCGAGACACTGATACAGGCCCTATTATAATACAGCGAT
>NC_140180.1:72054913-72057413 GCF_963971535.1 Notolepis coatsorum | reverse complement strand
GTGGGCTGAGAGTGGCCTGTTGTAGGGCAGGCATTAGACTGCTGGCTATCTTCACCTGCAGTTCTCTGTTGTCCTCTTCGCCACTGAGCTCCGTCTCTGAGGTGTGTGTGTAACTACAGATCTGTGTGTGAGTATCGGTGTGCGACACTAATGTGTCTGGTGAGTCAGGAAGCTCTGATTGTTTGAACGGAGAGGCAGTTTCTTTTGTGGTGAAGGAAAGGGACTCTAAATGTCTTTCTGAATCGTAAGCCACCTGTATAGGTAGTGTCTCTGTGAGTTTTGGAATAATGATGTTCGGTAAGGGCTCTGTGTTTAGCTGAGGAGCTGGCGGATCTTGTGGTAAAGCAGTGATTGGTTCCAGAATGGAGCTGAGGCTTAGGTCTGGGTCTGAGTTGGGGCTCCGGTCGGGGGTTGAGTTGGGGCTTAGGTCAGGCATTGAGTTGGGGCTTAGGTCGGGCATTGAGTTGGGGCTTAGGTCGGGCATTGAGTTGGGGCTTAGGTCAGGCATTGAGTTGGGGCTTAGGTCAGGCATTGAGTTGGGGCTTAGGTCGGGCATTGAGTTGGGGCTTAGGTCGGGCATTGAGTTGGGGCTTAGGTCAGGCATTGAGTTGGGGCTTAGGTCAGGCATTGCGTTGGGGCTTAGTTCGGGGGCTGAGTTGGGGCTTAGGTCAAAGGCTGGGTCAGAAGTTGAGGTAAGGTCTAATTTGTAGGCCAGGTTAGAGTCTGGGGAAGGGCTGGGATCTGTTTCGCTGGGAATAATGATTGTAGTGGAAGGGGTGTGGTCTGTACAGGGATCTACCACAAGGTTAGCCATCAGGTTAGACACAGGGCTTGGGTCTGGATGAGTGGTTATCTCAGGTTCAGGACTGGGGCTAGGGCTATGGTCTGGATCTGAACTAGGGACTATCACAGGTTCCGGGTCAGGGACTGGGTTTGGGTTAGGATTAGGGGTGACCTTCCTACACATCCTCCTAGGAGGTTTAGGAGAGGAGTGTTTGAGAACCACCATCAGAGAAAGTCTACTGGGGGCTTTACCTGTGGGGGGAGCTGGGATCTTCTTGTCTGATACTAGGCTGGGCTGGGTGGGTAATTTGTCCTGAGAGGTTGGTGGTTTTCCTGTATCCAGTGTGTCCGGTGGGTTCTCTGGGTTTTCTATGTGTAGTGTGTTGTGCATCTCCAGTTTGTGCTGTACACTGGTAGGCTGTGTGCTGTGTGTTGGAAATGCACTGGAGGGGCTGGAGAGCAATTTATCGATGTTCAGTGTTTGCTCTCCATCTGTTGCCTCTGTGTCTGAAATCTGTTCAGGGTCATTCTTCCTCTCCGTCTGTGTCTCACGCTCTGTCTCTTTTTTTGTCGTCTTCTCCGCTGCTGAAGGGGCACTTTCCTCTACCTCTGTGTGCGTATGTGTGTCAGTGTTGTTGTGTGTTTCATCCTCCTTGTTGTGGCTCTGATCCTCATTCGAAGAGTTTAAATCCTCTGTGTCACGTGAGTGCTCTTCATTGCGTGAACGTTCCACCAGGGTCACGAGTTCTGTCAGCTCCAAGCGTTCCGTCTGCTCAACAAGGGGTTCTGTGCGTTGAGAGAGTTCCCTCTGGACTGTGGATTCCATCTCGTTTGAGAGTCCCGTGTGGTTTGAATGCGTCGACTGGGTTGGCAGGTTGACAGGATGCTCTGTCTCTTTGGAGTGCTCTATCTGCTTAGAGCATTCGGTCAGGTCAGAGAGCTCCTCGTGATCCACCACTCGTGTCTCGTCCGGCAGCTTTGTTTCATCAGAGCGGTGTACTTGTTGTGAGAGCTCTTTCTGTTCTGACAGGTCTGTCTGTTCCGAGATCTCTTCCTGCTCTGAAGGTGTCTCGTGTTCTGAGACTCTGTTCTCTTCTGAATGCTCTTTCTCCTCTAAATGTTCTTTCTGCTCAAATTCCTCAGCCTGTTCTGAATGTTCTGTCTGATCCAAACATTCCATCTGGCCTGAGAGTTTGTTCACTTCTGTCAGTTTCTTCTGTTCGGAGAGCTCGTTCTGTGTTGAGTGTTCTTCATGATTCGAGCAGTCCTTCTGGTCCGAGTGTTCCGTCTGCTGTGGAATAATTTCGTGTTCTTTCTGTTTTGAGGGTTCCACCTGGTTCAGGGGCTCCGACTGTTGTGAGAATTCAGTCTGTGGCTCATTTTCATGTGCGTCCTCTATCTCATCCTTGTTTACTGCCTGGCTGATAGGAGCCCTCTCACTGCTGGTCATATCTTTTGTAGTGGACTCAAGCCTCTCTGTTCTCGGAACACTGTCTGGCGCAGGCAGAGGGAGGCGGTCTTTATTCTGATTCTCTGAAACCTGGTCCTTGTTATCTAGGCAGTCGGCTACCTGCTGAGCTTCCTGCCTCTGATAAGACTCCAGGAGTGGATCCAGGATGATCTGGAAGGAGTCAACGCTGAACTCAAACTGCCGCCTGAGCATGCTCACAAATTTAAGCTCCAGGTTTTTACCACTGTTGTTGGAGAGGGAGATGAG